>NC_054747.1:42093209-42177680 GCF_018143015.1 Lytechinus variegatus | reverse complement strand
AAAGCCCTCTCCTTCTTCCTTTTCACTTTTCCCTTTCTTCTTTCCGTATTGTTTTTAATGACAAAAGGGGGGGGGGGGGCTGGCCGTGAAAGAAATTTGTATGCCAACTCCCCCTTTTTTTATGTGAGGAGACCACCCCTTTTCCCCTTCCCACCCCATTAAGAGGCTTTAATGGGGTCAGAAGGACCAAAAGATGTATGTCACTTACTTGCGGTGAACATTTTCCTAAATAAATAAAATTGGGACAAATTTGTGTGCAATTACTTATAATTACATAGCAATATGCGGTAAAGTATATCAGAATAGAATAAAATCAAGAGAACGGAAATAGTTTCTAGTATTTTCTTTGGAAATTAGCGTCGAAGTACTCCTTTGAACCCTCCCTAACCTCTTGCCGGCTGTAATATGGTCAGCATAGTCAGCAGAAGAAAAGGTTTCACAAAAAAGATAACAGTGAGATTATATTCTAGACATCAATAAACTTGCATTAGGGGGAGGTGCATATGTGAAAAGTGAAAATAACATTATAAGGGCGATGAGATCATTCGATTCTCTTTGTTGAGAAAATGGGCGTCTTAGCAAAAACTGTAGAACTTTAACTATTGTAAAAATTCATTGCAAAAGCCCTCTCCTTCTTCCTCTTCACTTTTCCCCTTCTCCTTCTTTCCCCATTGTTTTTAATGAAGGAGGGGGGGGGGGGGGGTGGCCGTGAAAGAAATTTGTTTGCCAACTCCCCTTTTTTTTAAGTGAGGAGACCACCCCTTTTCCCCTACCCACCCCCATTTTTGGCTGTAATAGGGTCAGAAGGACCAAAAGATGTATGTCACTTTCTTGCGGTGAACATTTTCCTAAATAAATAAAATTGGGACAAATTTGTGTGCAATTATTTATAATTACATAGCAATATGCGGTAAAGTATATCAGAAATAGAATAAAATCAAATAACGGGAAATAGTATCTAGTATCCTTTTTAGGAGATTAGCGTCGAAGTACTCCTTTGAACCCTCCCCACCTTTTGCCGGCTGTAATACGGTCAGCATAGTCAGCAGAAGAAAAGGTTCACAAAAAAGATAACAGTGAGATTATATTCTAGACATCAATAAACTTGCATTAGGGGGAGGTGCATATGTGAAAAGTGAAAATAACATTATAAGGGCGATGAGATCATTCGCTTCTCTTTGTTGAGAAATGGGCGTCTTAGCAAAACGGTAGAACTTTAACTATTGTAAAAATTCATTGCAAAAGCCCTCTCCTTCTTCCTTTTCACTTTTCCTTCTTCTTCTTTCCCCATTGTTTTTAATGAAGGAGGGGGGGGGATGGCCGTGAAAGAAATTTGTTTGCCAACTCCCCCCTTTTTTAAGTGAGGAGACCACCCCTTTTCCCCTATCCACCCCCATTAAGAGGCTGTAATAGGGTCAGAAGGAGCAAATGATGTATGTCACTTCTTGTGGTGAACATTTTCCTAAATAAATAAAATTGGGACAAATTTTGGTGCAATTAATTATAATTACATAGCAATATGAGGTAAAGTATATCAGAAATAGAATAAAATCAAGAGAACGGGAAATAGTACGTGTATCTAGTATTCTTTTTAGGAGATTAGCGTCGAAGTACTCCTTTGAACACTTCCCAACTTTTGCCGGCTGTAATACGGTCAGCATAGTCAGTCATCTATTATTCTCTTGAGGAAAACAGCGTCGAAGCGATCGTGTAGCACTTTGATTATGTTCATCATTGTTCCCAATCATCCGAGAAGTGTTCTGCTTTTCTTTAATTTTTAATTACCTATTCTTCTTTAATGTTTCGTTTTTGTTCTTCTTTCTTCAGATCTGGTTATGGGTGTGGTAGAGGGGGCTTAAAAATGATTGCGTTCTCCCATTACTACTAGTAGTAGTATTTATCGCTGTGGACGCTTGAAATATGAAAAATAATCTTTTGTTCTGTTAAATGATTGTCCCGTTGACCATGCTGGCCCTATTATAGCCGTCTAAAGTAGGGGAGGGGGCAAAATAGTGGTCTTCTAACTAAACAAAAAAAAATGCAACGAAAGAAACGGGAGAACACATTTTTCAGTCCCCAACCCCACACCCATAACCAGATCTGAAGAAAGGAGAACAAAAAATAAAAAAATAAGGAAACACATCTCGGATGATTGGGAACGTTTTTCACCAAATGGTAATCAGACCTAATGAATTGAACGAAATGATTATTAGATCAACTGGTTATTAGAGCAATTGATACTGGAACGAATGATATTGGACCAATTGGCTACTGGACCAACTGGCTATAGACCAAGTGACAAAAGACTGCGCCAGGACTCTATTGCACTCAAAATAGTAGCGAACAATCTTGTACCATGGGCTTATTCAATAATGGTAAACGTATCACACTTCTTTCCTAGTGACTCTATTTTTATAGTAATGCACATATACACTTTCCTCAATTCTCCCTAATAACTTCTTAGGGTAAAATCTCCTTAGGGCGAAGTCAGATCGGGCTGGAAATGTCTATATCTTGATATTCACAACTATTTTTGTCTTAAGATTTGTGAAACAATTTTAATTGACTATCTTATCGATTTTATGGGAAATTCAATTTATTTACACGCTTCCCTTACAATATGTTCACAATTGTTAAAATTCTCCGTAATGACCATTTCGTTTGCACTTCGCCCAAATGACGGATGTAACGTAATATTATATATATATATATATATATATATATATATATATATATATATGTCTGTGTGTGTTGGGGTGTATATATACAAAGACATATATATATATATATATAAAATATAACTACCATAATTAACAAATGGTAGCCCAATAGGTACAAGTTTCTTTGTTAATTTGGGGCTCATGGAAAATACTACATAAATAAACAGGCATGTCCATGGAAAATAAGATAATGCATTAAGATATATATATATCTACATAAAATATGTATGTATGGTATATATATATATAAATATATATACATATGTGTGTGTGTATGTGTGTCTGTATGAAAAGACATGTACATGTATATATAATTAACATATAAACAAGGGGTAGCCTAATAAGTACAAATGTCTTTGATAATTTGGAGCCCTTTGAACATACTACATTAATATACAGGCTTGTACATAGAAAATAAGAAAAAGCATTAAGATATATATATATATATAATGTGTTTATATACAAATTTATAAATATATATTACACAAATGTACATATACATACATCACTATTTATATATGAATAAAAGTTTATACGTACATGCACTAAAGATATGTCTATATGGAAAGATAAACATAAAAAATATCGATATATTATATATATTTAAAATCAGATAATGTATTAAGATATATATAATATGTGTATATAAAAATGTCTATATATATATATATACATTACTATTCATATACTAATGATAAATACACGCATTCGTAGTATAGATACACATATATTATTCTATTATCTATACATAAATAAGTGTGTATATACATATACTAACGACGTATACACACATATGTATATATATATATATATATGGTTATATACATATTTATACATACATATATTATATATGTGTGTGTGTGTGTGTATATGAAAAGACATGTATATATAATTAACATATCAAACAAAGGTTAGCCCAATAAGTACAAATATCTTTGTTATTTAGAAAAATAAGATAATGTATTACGATATACATAATGTGTGTATATACAAATGTATAAATATGTACTATACAAATGTACATATACATACATCACGGTTTATGTATAAATAAGAGTTTATACGTACATATACTAAAGACATGTCTATATAGAAAGATATACATATAAATATATCGGTATGTATATATATATATATATATATATATATATATATATATATATTATATATATATTTAACTAGCATATTAAACAAAGGGTAGCCCAACAAGCAAATACTTTTTCGTTAGTTTGGAGTCCTTTGAAACTACTCCATCAGTATGAGATATTTTTAATATATATATATAATGTGTGTATGTACAAGTGTTTAGATACATATGTATCATATCAATAATTATATATAAATGAAAGTTTATAGGAACATACACTAAGATAAATACACACGTACGTAGTATATATACATATACATTCTTTACGTAAATAAGTTTGTATGTACATATACTAACGATGTAAACACACATATGTATATGTCAATATTTATATATATGTATATATATATATACACACACACACACACACACGCACACACCCAGACAACTATATATGGGTATATATATATATGTGCGTGTGTGTGTGTAAGGGTGTGTGTGTGTGTATATATATACAAAGACATGTACATATATAATTAACATATAAAACAAAGGGTAGCCCAATAGGTACAAATGTCTTTGTTAATTATTGGTCCTTTGAAAATACTACATTAAAGAGAAATCCCAGTAGTTGCAGTAAACATTGATTTCATGAGAAAGTCTATAAAACAAGGCTTAATTGTCAGAATATCATCGAGGATCTAGATCTGGTACAGTAAAATAAACTGAACTTTGTGAAATCTTGAAATCTACGCTGAAAAAATGTTCAGACTAAAGATCCCCAACACAGATAAGCGCATGTGGGACAATGTATAATTATTGCTTAGAGCGTCGGGCCTGACGCTCTACCGGAATCTTGTACTTATTTGCTGATTTCTCACCAATTACACAATTTCTTCCAGAATCCTGTGGCACATACGTTTTATTCATACAGACAATTTGGTGGTCATGTCATTGGATTCTGTACGAACTCATTTTGATATCGTTACCAAAACTAGCATTTACCTTTAAGGTACAGGCATGTACATAGAAAATAAGATATATATAATGTGCGTACATATACAAATGTACAAATACAAAACATCACTATTTATACATACACGTTAATCCGTACAGATACTAAAGAAATGTACACACACACACACACACACATATATATATATATATAGAGCGGAAGAAATTTTCCAAAAGCTTCGTAACACTGGCGGTCATTCATAGTGGTGAGGGTCAATGAAGAGGAAAAAGTGACTACAAAATGACAGCAACGACCACTTCGTAGTCATTTTTTCCTCTCTCTCTCTCTCTCTCTATATATATACGTAGAATATATATGTCTATATAGAAACATATATATATATACAAATGTATAGAAAGATATATATATATATATATATATATATATATATATATATATATATATATATATATATACATATATGTAGCAAAATAGGTAAAAACGTATTAGTTTTGGGTCCTTTGAAAAGACTACATTAATATACAGGCATGTCCATAGAAAAGACAATGTATTAAGATATATATAGTGTGTGTGTACAAATGTGGAAATATATATACAAATATACATATATACACTCCCCTCCAAAAGTTTGGGAACACCTGCCTTCAGTGTGTGTTTTTCAAACTTTGGTAGACTTTACTGAAGTTAAGCCTCATAGTACAGCTGTATTTTTCTTTTAAAGTGAAGGCTATACACCAGCGTACATTTTATCATTGATTCAAACAAATTCAAAGGTCTTAAGAGACGTGCAGCTGCCAAAGAGGGCAGGCTACCAGTCAAGATGACATTCTCTAAAAAAATGCCAACTTCCTTTAACATTGTTCTGTTTGTGGTTCTATTCTGAAATTCTTCCCATTATTTTGTGAATGTTACAGCAGATGTCCTCAGAATTTGTTGCTCAGTATTGTTCATAAGACAGTTAAATTATGGCAATCTGATTTTTTTATCCTGGAAAACATCTGAACTTGACAAATGCCTAATCCTTATTTAAAGAAAATGCATGGAAGTGGAGTAGACATCAGTGCAATTTGAAATTCATGAATTCAAAAGTTATTCAGAGTTTTTTTACACTTATTCCAGTGCACCTTCATTCATTTTGCCTATTCAGTTTTTCTTAGTCAGAAGTCAGTCACAAAATTAAAATGGCTAATACAAGACAGCTTTCTTTGGAAACCCGTCAGTCGATTGTAGTTTTGAGGAAAGAAGGCTACTCCATGCGATAAATAGCCAGGAAACTCCAGATCAGTGTCCATGCTGTCACTACAGCCTGAAACGCAAATTAAGAGGCCACTGGGTCTAATGGGGACAGGAGACGAAGTGGTAGGCCAAAAACAACATCTCCTGCTGAAGATAAATACATTTGGGTGAGCAGTCTGCGCAACCGTTGTCTGACTTGCCCACAGATTACAGCTGACCTCAACAACACCCATGAGATGCCTGTATGTTCTTCAACTGTTAGAAGACGTCTCTGTGGAGCAGGGCTGATGGGCCGTGTGGCTTCAAGGAACCACTCTTCAAAGAAAAGAACCGGAAGAAAAGGCTTGCTTGGTCTTTGGAGCAGTGGCAGAAGGTTCTTTGGCCTGACGAATCAAAGTTTAAGATGTTCGGCAGCAAGCGACATACCTATGTGAGACGGCGAAAGGGAGAAAAGATGCTACCCCAGTGCATCAAGCCAACTGTGAAACATGGTGGTGGTAATGTCATGGTTTGGGGTTGCTTTGATGCAGGAAATGTAGGCAGCTCGCACAGAGTAGACTCGGGTATCCTCAACCAGCATGGCTATCATTCAATCCTACAGCAGAAGGCCATCCCTTCAGGGAAACGCCTGATCGGAGAAGGGTTCGTTTTCCAGCAGGACAATTACCCAAAACACACGTCAAGACTATGCAAAGACTACTTGAAGAAAAAGGAAGAGAAACAAGTCCTGGAAATCATGGATTGGCCGCCCCAGTCCCCAGATCTCAATCCCATTGAGCTGCTTTGGAAATATAGACAGGAAGGTTCGAGAAACTCGCCCAACAAGTGAGACTCATCTGTACGTGGGAGATACTACAGAAGGCATGGCAGGGTATTTCAAGTGACTCCCTCAAGAAGTTGACCAACAGGATGCCGAGAGTGTGTCGTGCTGTTATTGCTGTCAAAGGAGGATTCTTTGAAGAGAAGGCAGTCTAATTGGAACACTTTGAAAACGAAAGACATGCATTTAAGTTAAATTTCATTCTAGATTTTATTTTATTTGTTAAAGTATCACAAAAACAAAAGAATAAACTGTAAAGTCTTTTTGCAATAAATGAGTTTCCATGATCAAGAAAAAAAACTGATGCCCTTTTGATTGTTATTGTGGTTATTTAAAAGAAATATATGATTTATTGTCTTTTATGTTTATTCAATAGAATTTATTAAAATAAAAGTTTTCCATATCAATGACACACGTTCTGAGTATTGTTTAATTTCATTTTTGTGTCTAACTTCTGACTAGGAAAAGGAAAAATGAATGAAGTTGCACATGTATTAGTGTAAAAGCTCTGAATAACTGCAATAACTGCATGTAATAAAAGAAGTTAGCATTTTGAGAGAATGCCATCTTGACTGGTAGCCAGCCATTTAAGAGAGTATAAATTTGTTTGAATCAATAACAAAATTTACACTGCTGTATAATCTTCACTTTAAATAAAAAATTCACCTGTGCTATGAGCCTGAATATCAATAAAGTCTACCAAGTATAGAAAAACACACACTGAATGCAGGTGTTCCCAAACTTTTGGAGGGGAGTGTATATATATACATCACTATTTACATATAAATAAACTTTCATATATCCATATACTAATGATAGATATATGTACCAAAATATTATGGGAAAAGGGTAGCCAAATAAGTATAAATATCTGTTTAATTGATGCCCATAGAAAATACTAAGTTAATTTATAGCCATGTACATATACAATACAATAATATATTAAAGTATACATGTATGTATATATATATATATATATATATATATATATATATATATATAGTTACCAATTTGGAACATATTATTAGTATGAGACTTCACTGAATTTTGGACTGTTTGAAATTTTACTACATTGTATATGAAAATACAAAAATATAAGTATATATACATAAAATATCTATATATTTGTATGCACAAATATATATATATATGTACATATATATATATATAGATATATATTTATATATATTATATATATATATATAGCTCAATAAATACTAATAATGGTTATGATACGGGCCCTTATAATGGATGCATATGTGTATGAGTATACATAATTATATAGTATCATATATATACATGTGTATATATACAGTTTATATATATATATATATATATATATATAAATACACACACACACGCACACAAATGTATACATATATAAACATCTCTATTTATTCAGCAACAAAAAAGATGGGATAACTTATACATGTACAGCAGCTTTGGCAAGTCTTGTATTTAATATATGTGATAAAAGGAATGAATGAAGAGAAAAATGGTAGACGTAGCTTCATTCAAGATTTCCAAGAAATATCTACCCTTTGGAAAAATTGGCGAGGCCGAAAAAATGTCTCTGCCGAGAATCGAACCCGGGCCCCACCTTGATCTAAGCTATGCCTACCAAATACCACTGTTCTCTTCATTCATTTCTTTCACAGCATATTTAAACACAAGAATTGCCAAAGCTGTTATAAATGCATAATTTGTCACATTTATATACATTAATGATCTTAATTTACATATATAAACATAATGGCCAGAGGTGGACCTTATTATGTTCCAAGCTATTTTTAATGACATATTACAAATAATTGGTGTAAAGAAATCCGTTATTTTCATAATATTTGTTCCATCGTATGTATTCATACAGCTTTGCGACAACAGCCTTTACTAAGTACATGCACATTCATCTCTTGAGATGCACAAAGCGCATATGAATTATTAAAAATTAATATTTTTCGGCATGCTCAATATATTTTTTCAAAAGAATATGACTTAAACGTTTTAAACATAACTTTAAGTATTTGTTATTAAAGTATGAAGTATGAAACATTAAAAACAAAAATATGTTTAACAGGGTTGACTACACTTCTTAATTCAAAGAAATTCCACATACCTTTTATGAGGCACCTTAAACATTAGAGCTTCTTAGATTCATTTGCGCTGGGGCATTTGAAATAACCATTAGTCGACGTTTCTCAAGTTTTTGTCAGCAAGGATATTTAAATATTCATATTGTGAGGTGATTTTCCTCCTATGAGTGCATCCCATAATAATTTACTACGTTTGATTATTGTATTATACAAATTGCAAGGAGGAAAATACAATTTACTCCATTGGATTACTGTACACGCGCCAAAAAGATGATAGCAAAATATGTATGGAAAATATTTAGTTTCAAGTAAATCTAGAGACAACTTTTTTACGGAAAAGATTTCAAAAAATTTTGTTTAACTGTAAACATGCTTCCTGTGTTCCTTGTGTAGGTGAATTCGAAGAAATCTTGAGTATTTTTCGCAAAATGTATATGAAAATATTAATAATGATAATAACGTTCCGCATTTATATAGCGCTTAATATATCGGAACGACGTCTGTATGCAACTTCTCCACTCCCTGGGGAGCATTCCAACAATTTCAACAAGAGTGCCAAGACTCAGTTGCTAGGCATAGGCTTTCACATCCTACCGGGTACCTATTTAACACCTGGGTGGAGAGTGGCAAAGTGTGGATTAACGCCTTGCCAAAGGACGCTAGGCCATGATGGGATTCGAACACACGACCCTCTGATTACAACGCGAGAGTCAGAACCGCTACACAAAGGCGCTTCCACAATGCCTCTATTTGGTAGAAGGGATTGGAAAGAAGGCGAGAGAAAGAATAACAAAGATAGGATAGGGATACAATAAGAAGCGATTAACACTTTTTTTCATGTTCAAACCTTTAATATATAGAAATCAAGGGATACATGTACAGGGAAATAATTGTGCTTGAAAATATATTCTGAGCAAGGTTCTACCGGAACCATTAATGAAGAGGGTCTGAAATCATAATTACAATAAGACCGAACACTGGAAAAGCTGTAGTAGAGTAATCAAGAAAAAGGAATGCAACATAATTCTTCAATCTGATATACAGATGTAAAAATTTGAACACAATGTCCAACAGAGATAAATATATCTGAGGATTGGGAAGTCAGAGAGTCAAAAGGGGCCTAAGCTTTCGATCCTAGCGGAATCTTTTTCGGATGCAAAATGACAAACATATAAGGTGGAACAACCATAATATAGACCACAGACATTCAACAGCAACCAATGGGAGGAGGTAGGACAATGGGCAATGATAAAAGACATTGGGTCAGAAGCATAAGAAGTAGCAATTGCTAATGCTAGGCTTATGCTTGAATACATATGCATAAGTGGGGGAGCAAATGTATTTGCTAGTAGGCCCAAACAATTGCTAACTGCTTGGTAGCATTCGCTTGACGATCAAGCTATTTCTAAAAAGTGTATACATAACGCGAACATTTTTCTTGTGCGCGTAAGCATTTGCTTTGGTTTTTTCATGCTCCGTGAGAGTAGCTTGAGCGTTTTCTTGATGAGGGCGTTCGCGTTTGGAAAATGAGGGATGGAGGATGGTTAGGATGGCGTAATGATTCAAAACCGAATATAGAGGGATGATTCACAGATAAAGTGATGGGTAACCGATAATGGAAAACGGAATGAAGGTGGGTGGCGGCACGAGAATGATAGAAATTGAATGGAGTTAATTTCTTATTAAAGCAAGACCTAAACGTAATATCAAAGCTAAGAAATTTGTAAACTTTGATACTACTAAAGTGGTAGAGAAACATGTAACAAATAACTCAAAGTGATTCTCAATAAGACATTGTAACAAGAAGCAGTTAAGAAATTCCTTTTTTGTGAATACAACGTTGGCCTGGAATCAACTCCCTATAACGAAGTTGTCAGTAGTACATCACCAGAGGTGTTTAAAGCCAAAATCGAAGAAAGCCACCTACAGTACGTTTCGACTAAAATTATTCGCGCCCTCTCCTATAACCCGGTGCACTATACCTAACGGTCCTGCACTGTATTACATCCAGATCCAGAAGGGGTAGGAAACGGGCTATGAAGAGGATGGATGGGAAACGGTATATGAAGACGAAGGATCCGGTATATAACATACACTCTAAAAAATAGAGTGCTAATTCAGCTCTTAAAGAGCGTGTACAGTGACTGCACTTCGGAGTGCTGATTTGTCTAGTTCAAATTTAAACGAGAAAAATCAGCATTCCGAAGTGCAGTCACTATACACGCTCTTTAAGAGCTGAATTAGCACTTCATATTTTAGAGTGTACCTTTGTTATTATAACCCCGATCGGTCAGTGTGACGTCAATGATTCATTCAATAACGCCATTAAAAAATAGTTTCTGAAACAAAATGTTAATCTGTTGAGCAATGAAAATGCTTAATTTAATTTCGTGTTTTATAGCTTAGTTTATTTTCATTAGTTTGTTTTACGTTAGAGAGGGTCTTTCAGACATTACATACCCCTGTTGCAAGAGAGAAGCTGGTAAATTCCTACACAGGTGTAGATCTGAAAGATCTAGATTTGGCAGGAAATTTTGTCATGATTCTTTAAGAATAGGGTAAAAGCAAATATCAATGAAGACGTCCACAATCAATAAATATAGACAACCTTGGTCTAACATTTGTGTCCGTCGTTGGGCATAGGCCTATTTGTTTATTTGGCTTTACTAAATAGAAAAAAGGTCTATTTTTCATGTCATTATGTGTCAATACACCGTACTGTCGCGATAAATCTTTTTTTCTTTCATTTGACAATTGATGTACTTTTGAAATGTCATCCAATCAGTTTAAATCCATTGGATTTCGTAGTTTATATAAGATATTGTCATGCCGGCTGTTTAATTTATTTTATTTTTTTTATAACATTCCGAATAATTAGACTCTTCAAAGATTATGCGTTTTCCTGATGATGTCTTGTATAACAGGTTAAACCAGAAATCTCTTTATTTCAAATTGTTTAAAAAATACTCGACGTATACGAAAAAACTCAAAAAATTTACAGCAAACAAATTACTTATTCTCCTGGCATCATGAAAAAATCTGATATGTGAAATAACATGATAAACCAATGGATGTCATTTCATTCAATGGCGGATCGGGGGGGGGGGGCACATCCAGCCCGTGCCCCCTCCCCCTTGAGAACATTTTTAGCGAGTGTGTCCCCCTAGTTTGAAAACGTGGACCTTTTATTTTTTGCTTCCCAATTTACTACAATAGTACCATTGGATATTTCATTTGTGATTGGTAAAATGGAATATTGCTTTCGTTCATTGATGAGCTATTTTGCTATAAAATACTGTATTACTTTTTTTTAATTCAGCTGTCAATTACACAAAAATCTTAGCATTACCAACACATCCCTGGCTTCACTTACTTGAGGCTGTGCGGCAATCCGGTCTGCGCATCCGGGCCGACCTCCCCCGGGCCTATTTGGCTCGATTGTTGTCTCGACGCTGCTCTCTAGCCAGACGAGGTGACCTTCGTCGAGGGTGGAGTCGCTAACGCTCCTCCTCCGTCGCCGCCACCGTCAAGCCGCTGACGGTACGCTGGAACGATCTCCGCATGGCCGTGCTCCCTGAGCAACTTGTCGAGTGCAAAAAATGATATCACTACAATAAACATCATTCAGATTCAATTACCATCATTATCATCGTTATCGTCAACATCATATTCATCATCGTCGTCGTGTTATCGTATAATCGCTACGTTAGCATATCGCTCTATTTCTATATTTATTTGAACACTATTATCAATAGTGTTATCACCGTTATCATTATTGTCATTATGATTTTCATTATTCTTATCTCTTTAGTATTATCATTATCACGATTATTATCATTAACATCATCACCGTCGTCATCATTATCTTAATATCAATATTTTATCGTACTCATCATTCCCCACAATATGCATTTAACAGAGTCAGATGAAATACATTTTAGGTGAATTTTTGAATTTTAACGAAAAATACATATCCAAAATTAGGGTAGAAATACTGTTTAAGTTTGTGTGAATTATGAGCAATGGTGCTTGAAAATTTATTTTCTTTGTTGGCATTGTCCACGTTAATGCCCCACCCCTTGTGTGGTACATACCGTGTTGCGTGCAGTAAAGTGCGTTGCCGGCGTCCCCTCCTAGTCTATGACTGCAGCGTCTGCGATCTCGACGACGACGTCCAGGACGAATTCCGGGCAATTCGACATGCGGACTGCACCTGACTGTTGCTGGTTGTCTTTAAAACAAATTAATAATCAAACCAATTATTAAAATATGAATTATCTTTTCAATGACTATTTCGATCTTGGATGTGATAAATGGTAAAACTTTTTCTTTAATCATTTTAGTAATGAGTAGTTTTTCCTGCCTATTTTTCAAATAAATTTATTAACAATTCTTTCCTACTCTTAGCCCCCCAACTTGAAGACGATCGACGTTCGTAATGCATTCCACCCGCGCTACACAGAATACATGTAGGGGAGACCGGGGTTAGTTGGAACATGGGGTAAGTTGAAACACTAATTTTCTTTAAAGCCTGTAAAATAAAGTTATGCAATACTGCCCTCAATTTATTGCTATTCAATAATACAACAGTGTTGAATTATTATTGCAATAAATTGATGGCAGGATTACATAAATTCATTTTACAGGCGTCAAATCTCGTACGTCCACATGGCACGTCACAGAAAACGAAAGGTCTTGAATGTTTACTCTTACCCCGCGTTCCAACTAACCCCGGTCTCCCTTTTCGTTTCTCATTGTTGATCGCTATTGTTACGGATGCCGCGTCCGTATAACGTTAAGCCCCTTTTACACCTTCACGGATGCAACACGGATCATAACGGATCTCAGTCCGTGATGATCCGGGGTGCCAAATTTGTATTTTCCTAGCATTCCCGGAGTGAGTACGGAGTTAACTGGTTATTAACACGGATATGTACGGAAAAGTACGGAGTCTACAAGGATAGGCAAAGTAGCAATAGGGATCCTGTTTGATATGCTCCCGGAGCCAACACGGAATACCCGGATGACCACGGATGTTACTGGGTCTTTACACGGACCTCACCACTTCTTGTCGCCGGCATCTTGCTAGAATGAAGTTTCGCCCCTTTTTGCAGCATCTGGAGCATGCTCGTGCTTGGTTATGAATACGGACTATTGTTCATGTACGCAAACAATACAAACATTTGACCCCGGATAAAGCCGGTATCAACAAGGACCACCCGGTTCTTACAAGGAGCCTCCCGAATGCATTCGGTAGCTACACGGATGTACAAGGAGGCTACAAGGATGAACGCGGATGATTATCAGTCCGTGTACTCCGGGATGAAAAATTGAAGCATCATGTTCAATTTTTCTCTCGGACATGCCGGTACATCAAGGATGGCGCCGGATGAGTAGCCGGAGTGTACACGGTAGTCCCGGACTGTACACGGATGACCCCGGATCGACAATCCGGGATGATCCGTGTTGCTTCCGTGAAGGTATGAGAAACAATATGGCGGCGTAAACATCCGGGCAAGTCTCACCTTCATTTCATATTATTTTTTCTATTTGAGAAATAAATTCTTGTTTAAAAATGAAATAGATAGCGTAGAAGTGTCGGAAATGAAGTTATATCCCATTTATTTGATTTAGGGCTAGATCTTAATAGAAGGAAAGTAGAATTCCCGGGGCGGTGAAAGTGTAAGGTTTTAGGGGCGGTACGTGTAGGTAAATGCAATAGAATCCCTGGTTCCATGGAGAGTAAGCATACGTTAGTAAATGATTTTTACACTCTAGGGACCTCCTTGCTAGGAGCGGGGGGAAGGGGGGGGGTGCTACTGTTCAAATAATTTCCTTTGGGTGTTGTCTGTATTATTCTCCATTTGTAGCACCACCAGGTATTCTGAAAAAAATATGTAAAAATGTAATTTAAGTGACCTCAATATTTTAGAATGAAAATCTGTTTGACTTGTTTTCATTCTTTTCAAATTTACCTCAGCACCCCGCAGTCAAAAATCGTTTCCAAGGTCCTGGCTGCAATCACTTGTTCGCTGCTACTATTCTGCCTGTAGTGAATCTACAGGTAGGTCTATGATATGCCAATGTTGTATAGAGCACACACTTTAAAAAAACATGAAAATATCAATTTTGTGACCCAAATTACTAATTTCCATACAGTTGCAATTTATTTTTCATTATTAACTTGGGAATAATTTTTGTATTCATCAGAGCTTTCAAAAACTTGAATTTTGGGCATTTTTTTGTGTACGCCCTCTATTGGTGGAAAGTAATACGGCAAGACAATTTTCAGAAAATCTCTATTTTTAATTAAGAAAAAAATGATATAAAGTATCAAATCTAAATAAGAGCCAATTAAGTTGTATGAATAATAGGTGTAATGGAAACTGTCAGTGTAAAAAATGAAGCATTTGCCCCAAACAAAAAGAGAGGAAAAAAGCCAAACATTGCCACCCTTAATTATTTTGCCACACATGGAGATATAAATGAGAACAAGGTTGTTCATTGAATAACCTTGTTCATTGAATGAGTGGCTGAAATAGGGAATGGTAAGTAATGTATACATGTGCTTGGTTCTAAAGAAAAAAAAAGAAGACACTGACCTGACGTTTCACCAACGAAATTCCTGTAAGCCTTTGAGTGGCTGCCTCCTATACCGGTCACCCTCGTGGATATCCTCGATGCAACATCCTATGTACTGGTTTATAGGTATATAAATAATTCAGCAACGTAGAAATCACGAACAAAGCAAATGCTAAGAAACTCCAAACGACGTGCCTAAGACAAAGTCTAGCAGAGATGTGAAAAGAGTTATGGCGAGAAAGTACCCTGGGAGCGTGGACCGGATCCCAGGACTCGTCCGTCATGGTCATGTCCGTGTAGTAGACATATACTCTTCAAATGGGTAGAATAGAATGGGGTCGCAATAGCCCTCCAAATAAAAGGGGGAAACTAGATTATGCACTTACCTCGATTATATGGATAAAGGTCTATCATGAGACACGGAATCCTGACATCGAAGCACAAAGTGGAACCTCAAAAAAAAGGAAAAGTTAGACTTCTGTCGCGTTCGCTCTTGGTATCGATCGGCTATTTGTTTTCAATTTTGAAAGAAGGAGAACGAACGAGACAGAAAGTTTCCACTTTTGAGGGTCCAGTTTTTACTTCGATGTCAGGATTCTGTGTCTCACGATAGAACTTCATAAATATTATCGAGGTGAGTGCATAATTTATATTTTCCCCTTTTATTTTGAGTGTTATTGCGACCCCATTCTACTCCATTTTGGAGAGTATATGTCTGCCTCGTTTAACACGGACGAGTCCTTGGCTCCGGCGGATAATAGGTCTTGAATGGGCTATTTAAAAAAAGATCACGTGCTTCAACATAGCAAACCAATCAAATTCGCACTTTGAGTCGGGTCGTGTTCCTAAACAATTAAGCCGTCAAGCTCGGCAATTTAGAATAATGTAATTGTAATCACTGGAATGGCATGAACAATCACCAAACGTTACTTTGGTACAATAGTAAAAGTACAATGTGTTGCTGCGCTTAAGTATCTTTTTTTTAGTTACATAATCGCAAGCTCGCCCTCCTTAAAATGTATGTGAGAAAAAAAAGACACGAGATTAATGGAGTCAACTGCATCCCGGCTCATTTAAACGAACTCACACTCCAAATAATATGAATACTTTACTTATTAAGTTAGTTCATATTTTATACTTTTCTCATTTCTTTTGTCTGGTACGGTGTACAAATTCATTAGTTTGAAATAAATTTGCTTTGTTGTTCGTCTTTCTGAGAATTACTGTATTGTCATGATTCAAATTGAATAATTTATCATCTAAAGTTGTAAATATGAATGAATTTATTGATATCATAATTTAAGATATCATTATAATTGAAATTTAACCAATCAAAATTCAGATAAGTTCATGAAATTCGTTTGATCACCAATAGTGTGATTTTAAATGGGAAGGCTCTCCCTACAAGCATTTACCTGTGTATGCAGATGTGGGAGTGGGTGCATCTGTTTATGCCAATGGATATATACGAATAAAAAAAATTGAACAAAAGTGATTACATAAAGCATAGAAGCTAACTGTTTTCTGTCATTAAAAATCAGTACTTTGACAGATCCCATTGCAAAACATGTACAAAACAAAAGGTACAAAAATACAAAGAAATACTTAACAAATTAAAAAACGATAAAATACATTATTATTCACTGTGATGTTACATTCTAAGGGCCGGACAATTATTCATAATGGGCAAATGCTATTTGTACTAAAATTATAAACATTTGAGTTTAAATAATTGTATTGTAGCATAATAATCCAACTGTGCATAAATTTGCATAATTAATTAGCCACACACAAATATAACAAATTTCCTCGAATGGTACACGTATGGATGCAGGATTTTGCAGTATCCATGTCCGTCAAAGCGAACATAGTTAAAGAACATTGTTGAAATTATATAAGTTAATGGTTAATTTGGCTGCCATTTTGTTTAGGCAAATTAGGTGGTCAAAACATGAGAAATTAGCTTCGGAACTGATCTTATCAGATTCAGCATATTTGAATTGTGTGAAATTGTCCGGTCCCCACTTTTACCCCAAAATGCTTCTTTAAGTTTTTATCGGGCTCTTTCTTTTTCAGAATGGCTCTAACGGCGCTTGTCCAATATACAATTTGCGAAATATAAATTTCCAATCACGAAACTGCTTCATGGTGGATTTGTAAAGAGGTTAAGCGCTGAACTTTTAGTCCAAATATCCCGCTTGGTACAATGTACCTTGGGTCAAAAGAAAAAGAATAATCCAAAGGCAAACTCTGTATCTATGCAAATAAGCAAGTTATGTGTATAAAATTGTATAATACGTCTATATATACCAGAACTGCTCCAAGATTGGAAGTAAAGACTTTGCGGAAGAAAGGGAAATAAGTCGTGATAACCTTGTGTATAATTACCTAATTAACATGAATTATGCAAATTAAACACTAAAACTAAAACGTTTTTATCTTTCATAGATCCTGAAATATTTGTAAAAAAAGATTAATCCGTCGTCATCCGCCGCACCCGCCCCAGCCGCCACAGCGCTTTGAAGGAAAAGGAAGAGAACAAAATATGTAGCAATAATAATAGAGCCCTCTATCGGGGACGGAACACTGTTGTAAAAAAATTATCAAATTGGTGTCTTTGCCAATGTTCTATGTGTTATTCCATGTACAGAATTTGACTTTGCTGTTGGGCAATTCTAGAAGATATGTGTACGCCAGACCCCCTATTATGTGGGACTTCATGATTTTTTTTTCTGTCTCTTATTTCTTGCTCATTTGACAGGGTGTATTCTCAAAGGACCATAACTTCATTGGTTAGCTTATGAAGTGAAGTAAGAATTTAGAAAAATGGGAGTCGAAGGTACTAAAAGGTTGATCATTTTGTGGAATTGCCCTGTATTCAATATTATGACAGTAATATATCAACTTACTCTTATTGAGTTCTCTTGCAGACCTGGGTTCCGTTGCATAGGCCTAAACGTTACTAAACTTATTCATCCAATAGTAACGTGCATGGAATCATTGATTTTGATTGGCTGTTGATCAGCGGTGCCATTGGATGACAAAGCTACTACACAGCAAGAACTGTGGTGTTAATCGGTGTACATAGAGGACCACACCAGTTATTTTACACGGTGTTAAATTGGTGGTGTTAGTTTTACACATATATGATATAGATTTGATTACAACACCCCATTTGTTGTTACATTTACACTATTTGGTGTTACGTTTAATCTCTAGGGTGTAATCTTAACACCTCAGGTGTGGTCCTCTATTAACACCAATTGGTGTCAGTTTTAACACCGCAGTTTTTAGAGTGCATAATAGTTAAACTTTAAAACGGGGCCCTAATGTGTGTTTAACGACTGGTGATCCTTTTTTTATCAATCAACATCAATGAAAATTCGGTATCATCTCTATGTTTGGTATATATCATATGCCACGAGAAATGATAATCAGTCTTTCGTACAGTCGCTTGAAGATAACGAGCAGCTTTATGAAAACCCACCTGACAACTCTACACAAAATAACCTCGTATCCACTCACATCCAAACAACACCCACATTCGGAATATCGTCCTTTTTTCATGTCAAAGACAAGTTCGCCCCTATAAAACTTGTTTTTTGCTTGCAGGGGAAAACTTTTAAGCTGAAACTTTCATCAAAATCTGATGTGAAATAACAAATTTGTGTTATTTTTCTTATTTAAAATTTCGCTTGATTTCGCAAAACGGTATGCAGAAATCATCTTCCATTCGGCATAAAAATCAATTTCAAGCTTTCAGGGTTTTAAAGAATTACCTTAGCCGAAAAACTCTTTATGCAAATGCTTCCAAGATTTTTGAATAAGACACAGCATGGATAGTTTCAGTTTGAATATTTGTTTTATTCAGTATAGAATAAAATAATTTGTAGATAATACAAGATAAAACCCCCAAACCATTAAAACCATTAAGAATTCATGTGGTATAATACAACACATGCGATTCTGTAAGTTTATTTAAAGACTACGTTTGTCATCCATATTGATCCTTTGGTAGCAAAAGGAAGTATTTCCTAAACCTATCAATAGATATCGCTTTTATTCAATTTGAATTTAAATTTGACGTCGAAACATCGATTATCTTGTATTCATAAGCCGAGTAATACATTTTACGTAACTAGTTAGAAATCATTATATTTCATCTGCGAGGGGCCAGACTCGATTAGTATTCATGGTATTTCCTGGTTTCTATCATTCTTGCTTTTCGATGTATTCGTAACTAAGTGTCTATAAACTCGTAAAACGGTTATTATTATTGGATTGGATGACTAATTAATCCATTCATTAATACATGAATACGAGAATGAACTTATACATAGTAAGTAAAGTTTATCTGGGCTCCATAACCAGTATAAACGCAAAGGTTTGCTATGAATTGCAAATATGAAAGAATTACACTGATTGGTTCCTGGTCAGTATTTTAAACCAGACGCACGTGTAACATTGATCTTTATTGGCCAGTCCATTTAGCAATTGATCGCTAATCTTCGTGTTAAAGTTGATCTGGTGCCTGGGTGTGAGTGGTCCGGGTGTGTGGTATCGTGTGGTGTTTCGTTTGAGTCGATGTTTGACGATGGATCCCGCGTCCTCCAAGCCTGGCCAGTCAACTACTTTCCGTGCTCAAACTTCTTCCGCATGCCTCCATGACGTTCATTGGCAGCAATTCCATGAAACTGATTGATTTTGGAAACCTTCATCGTATCTTCAGCCATCTATTAACGATAAAAGCAGATAAAACATACATTGTAATAATACACAAAAGCACGGAAGGTTTAGAGCTTTGAAAATTAAGATAGTTATTAGAATTTCAAGTTTCTTTTACTTGTGTGGTCATAAACATGCAGCCGTCCCATTTGTTTTGTAATTTAAAATGCATAGTTTTCATTTTTAATGGTTCATGATGGATTTTTTAAATTTTATTTTAATATGCAGGTGTGAAATTGTTTCTGTTTTGATATGCTGAAGGTAAAATAAAAACCCATTCCTATTTTTCAGAGAAAATGATATTTCATTGATTTTTACCATACAATATGCAAGAAAGCTGATCGCATATGACGTAACACATCAAATAAGTAATATTCTAATAACTTTTGTCATTATTTGATGAATTTTCCTTAAACCTTTATTGTGCTATTTTTACAATGAACTTTTTGTCAGGGTGATCGACTTGTAGAGATGGTGAGACATGTATCCGCCAAGTCGACGTAATAGCCTCATAATTTATTCAGGCATCGTGAAATACTTTATATTGTTTGTAAATATTAGTTATAAGTTTAGTTACGACCGTTCCCTCCCCATCCCGGGACTAAAAACAACAAGGATCAGCTTTTGGCAGGAAATTGGGAAAATGTGGATGAAAATAGTTTTATGCCCCCATGTTGGCGAGACCTAAATCCGCCCCTGGGGGAGGGAGGGGGGGGGGACCCCTCCCACAACCTTCAAATATTCTGTCGCTTTGCTTTCTCTATATAATATCTATTTCTCATAGGTCCATGATCATATTACCCATTGATAGCGTGATATCAAAATTTGGTATGAAATAAATCTAAAGAATACAATGTTTCATTGATACTGATAATAAGAACTAAGCATCAACAAAAAATGTTTGAAGTGCATGTAGAGCCGGAAGCAGAGTCCCGTAAATAACATAGTTTTTCAAGTTCATTAGAGATTAGGTATAATTAGATTTTTTCTCATAGGGCTAATTATGTTTTTATCATAACAAATTGAAATTAATCACAATATTTCCAAATGATTATTATACAAAATACAATCACAAATACAGGATTGTATTTGATGATATTTGTGTCACTAATCAATGAAAACTTTGTGATTTAGAATTAGTTGGTTCTTTTCCTGACGCAAGTAAGTTAGATCTGGGAGCGTCTCATCAACAGTTGTCTAATTTGTCAGATCCTTCAACTTCCCTTGATTTTGAATGGCTAAAAAAGCGCTGTTTCTATGGTTTCTGTCAGATGAAACAGGACTTGTCGGATAAAACATCCGACAAGTCATTTCATGAAACGCTCTCTGGGCAATAATGTGCCTTGAATAAAACACAAGCAGTATGAAGAGATTTGTATCGATTTTTTTTTGTTAGGATGTGCATGCATGTTGAATCGACAAATTGTCAATTCCTTCCATTAACGATCAACATTTCGTCTAACAACTGTTTGGTCCGATAACCATTTGGTCCAATCATCACTTCGTCTAATCACCGGTTCGTCTATGACCATTACATATCATAACGAACTGGTCTAAATATCCATTTTATTTTCATTCATGGATATTATTAAACCAAATGGTACATGGACTAAACTGCTATTGGACCAAAATTATTGGTTATTGGTAGAAATTACAATTAGACCGTGTGTATAGTGGACAAACTGGGGTTGACCATATGACAGTAGACGAGTTGGTAATTGAACGAATTGGCATTGTATGGGCCAATTGAAAATAAACCTTAATAATCTTACCCCTTCATATGCCTCTCGTTTGATCATGGGACTCTCTTTGCGTCGACGAGAATTTAATCTTAGGCGTTTGCCATTGACGGAGCTGAAGAGAAGTAACACTGCGAAAAGACACAGGATAGCTGTTCGATTCATCGTTAGATTTGGTTTTAGAGCAACACCCAGAAACGAAATATCTATCAAGAGGTCTGAGAGTATACTGTACTACAGCCTTCATGGATTGAGTCGATCTAGTTTTATCAACAACAGCGCAGTGCACATTTATATGTTTTCGGATCGATGATTTTTGTCCCAACTGAAAAAAAATAGACAAAGGGTGTGCCAAATTCCATAAGAACTTGACCTTTTCTTCACTTATGAAAAGAGTGACGTCATAATAAGTGGAACGCCTGTGATCTGGGGAGCGTTTCATGAAAGGACTTGTCGGACGTTTTATCCGACAAGTCCATTTTATCCGACAGTTACCATAGGAACCGTGCCTCTCAGCCAATCAAAATCATGGGAAGATGTCAGATTTGACAAATTGTCGGATGAAAATATTCAATTCAATTTATTTATTAGGTAAAAAATCACATGAGTAGATATGTACATTGTAAAATGTGAGGATCAAACACCCTAGGAAAGCCAGAGGCTTGAAAAGCAGGGGGATCCATGACAAATAGATTGCAGTGAAACAAATACAGCAAATAAATTAAAGTAGGAATAAAATACATAGGAAATAGCAATTGGAATAATACATGAAACAAGTTAAAATATTTACAATACATGACAAAACAAGACAAAACAAAATATATCATATGACTGTTTGTTTAATTTTGGTTCAATGTTGATGAAACGCTCCCCTGGTCGTCTCGCCGATATTACGCTATGTATAACTACTCAGATGAATATTCCTTAAAACAAAGAGATAGATAAAGAGAGAGAGAGGGGGAGGGGGGAGATAGGGGGAGAGAAAATTGTTCTTGTTGTTCTAGCTTATACGGCGTGTATTATTCAGCAGTGAATATTTGCGCCAAAAATGGAATGCTTCTGGCATGTCTGGTAGTCTCGCCTGCATAACTCGATCCAACATAGCGGGCAGTGCTGACTTTGAAAATGACTATTTACAACTACTTATATGAATATGTTTTTAAAGAAAGAGAGAGAGGGAGAGGGGGGGGGGGGGAAGAGAGAATAGGAAAGACTCCGTTCGCCTGCCAAGCCTTATTCAATACAGCTGAATATGAAAATTATTGACAAAGAGTGGAACAGCGGCACCTATGTCTCGAAGGTATGACAAAGCTTCCTCCAATAATCATGATAATGGACAAATTTTACACCACCACTCAGAGACGTAAAAGAGCCTTGAAATTCGAGGGGACCAGAAATGACGGGTGGAGCAAAAGGACTTTTGGAGCGAGCGAGTGTGCAAAATTTATACATTTTTCATATAAGAGAACTTATAATTGAATATATTCTAATATAATATATGTATTTAACTTTCTTCTTTCCTTTGTTTTCTTGGTCGGGCAGGTGGAGCATGACCCAAGACCCCCATCTGAGCTCCAGTGCCACCTCATTAAATGACAAGTCCATCCCCAACAAAAAAGATGGTTTGAATAAAAAGAGACAAATCAAACGAGCATAACACTGAAAATTCATCAAATCGGATGTGAAATAAGAAAGTTTGGGCTTTTGAGGTTTCGCTTAATTTCACGTTAATAGTTATATTCACATCCTAAAACTACAATAACCACCGAGAGTGGGCGTTAGCAAATACATATTTGAAAATAATCTTCGGGTCGACTGAGAAAATATAAAAAAGTAAAAATCATTCTTTCACGACAATACCTTCGTAAATTCAATTTGATTAATTCAGTTGACTTACTTTCGTGTGAATGTTTAAAGTATTTGAAAAGGTATTGGAATTGATTATAATGTATGTTTGAGTCTTACAAGATGTCTGTCATGTTAGGAAATATTTAAATATAAAAAAATCAATTTTTCCCCACACGCAATACCCACAGTATTGGCTCTGTTTCTGTTGATTAAGTAAAATAGATCATTTTCTAATTCCAAATTTGTAAAGGTTTCAATTTTTCACAAACATTGACCGTGGAGGCTGATTGATATTATGATTAAGGTGTTATTATATTACTTGCACGTTATTGGCTTTCGACTTTCCATATACTTCCACAGGGACGACATGACATATACTCCTCAGACACTTGCACCATGCACACAATCACAATCAGTTAGTTTTATGTTTTTGTTGGCTTACACTGCTTTCAGTGACCGCGGAACGGTTTTGGAAGTGGGGGGGGGGGGCAGTGGCGTACCTAGGATTTTCCACAGGGGGGAGGGGGGCAAAACCATCCGCCAAAAAATTTGACAAGCAAAAAAAAGGTCTTCAATCACAAATAAAAGATTTCGTACCAGAAAAAAAATTGACAAGCCAAAAGAAAGGGGGGGGGGGTGGTCTTCAAGCTCGTCAGGGGGGGGGGTCTTCATGGGTTGTTGCTCGTCAGGGGGGCAGACTGCCCCCTCGTAGGGTCGCTAGTGGAGGGAGGTGGGGGCAGACCATGCAAAAAATCATAATAAGTCGCTAATTCTTAGGTTTTTGTACCGACGGTTTGGGAAAAAGGTGCGGGTGCTGAAGCCCCCCCCCCTCCCGTTTACCCTCTTTCAGATGCCATAGGTTTAGAGGAGGATTGTATAGTGTTTTTTTTTAGAATAAAAATTAAGATAAGAATTCATTTAGTTTTGAAGCAGTTGTAGCCGGAACAAATGTCATGGAACCTTGAACCTTGGCTAGATTTGTTTTTATATAAATTGTGATTTTATTATTGTAGAAAGTCTTTACTGTGAACAAATATTTTATCATTCTCTGATAGCCAGGAGTCAAATATAGTGACAAATAATTGAACCTGTGCTGTGTTACAAGTGGATATTTATAGGTAAAAAATAACTTTAGGCCAGAGTTTAAATCAAACCCGAGTTCAGAGTAGAAATTTTTCCGCTTAGCCCTTTTAATCCGCTCGGATGATATAATCTGACGAGAAGAGGCTCCAATAGCGAGATTTGCGACCCAATGGTAACCTAATCCACTCTAAACACTAATGGGTAACAGTAGTGCTCCATGAGGGTAATCATGTGTCCAACAAACATTGGACATTTCTTTTGGGCTATTTTATTCATCCAGAGTGATAAAAATTTTGCCCATTCTAAAGTAATTGCTGCTTATCTTCTTAACCTTACTGGGCAACATGCTTCCCGCATTTGGTAAAATACTGCCCCAAATTGGTATGACACATAATTTGGGCACACATTTAACCTGGTGTATTATTCCGGTTAAAATTTTACCCAATATTTTTTACAGTGTGGGCGTTAACCAGGGCGTATAGAGCAACGATCTCCATGATATCTTAAAAAGTGGAAAGGTAAAAAGAAAAAAAAACATATGGGGAGCGAAGAGGCGAAATGGGAATAAGTAGAGAGAATAATGTTAAAAAATAAAGGTCCGACTCGTGTAAATCAAAGGAGAAAAGCTGTTACATTATGGTTGTCTTAAATGCCCCCCCCCCTACCCGGCCTCCCTGTCACAATACAGTGGGACTGCACCTGGTAGTGAATTGAATTGACATATTTCGTCATATTAACAAGTTCAGCAAGTGCATTCATCTTTTTGTTACAACGATTTCTGGTTGACTGACAAAATAAAAGAGTAAACTCTGTCAAGACCATGATAAAGCCGATTCAAAAGCCAATTTCATGATTTCAGTCTGCCAACAATTGCTTTGCATGCACCACGTGAAAGGTCAATGTTATACGGTTTGAAAAGGTATTGAAATTCATTGGCAAGGTCGATGTTTATTGTTGAGTAGAATGGATGTTTACCAAAGTGCCTATTTCATGCCTGACATGCAGTGTCCCCAGCACCGCAT
Organism: Lytechinus variegatus; assembly: GCF_018143015.1. Taxonomy (NCBI): domain Eukaryota; kingdom Metazoa; phylum Echinodermata; class Echinoidea; order Temnopleuroida; family Toxopneustidae; genus Lytechinus; species Lytechinus variegatus. The sequence continues at coordinate 42,151,749 of NC_054747.1, read as the reverse complement.
CTGATCACCTAGTGTAAACGGTTGTTATTAATCAATACCTAATTCCCATTCGGACACGATTTTTTTTTAATTTCAGAAGTAATGGAAGTTGATCCTGGATAATTTCAATATAAGTTTACTCTTTGAAAAAGGGCATGGAACTTGAAAATAAAAATCTAAAATACAAGAATATTCTTTTTCATATATTTCCCGTAGGCTTTGGTCTATTTTTATTAGAGAACAGTATGAGATACTGACAGTATACTTCTCTTGAGTGAGGACTTACAACTTTGGACAAGTTCACAGAAATATTGCATAAAATCATTGTGATATGCAAAATATTGCACAAAATGATCGTGATTTTCTCACAATTTCTTTACATCGATCGTTAGTCCATGAAAACAAAACAGACTCAGTCCCATTTTTAGTTAATATTTTATTGATACTTTTGAACTATAAGGGTTAATATTCTGGCCCAATAATTATATGGCGATAATCTTTTCTAATCTACCACTGCTGTAACAACTACATAGACAAAATACAGAGACAAAACATATTACAAGATAACGATATATTGCAACAAACATAATAAATCAACGTAACATACAATTGTATATTGTGACACGTTTATTTTATTCTATTTTTCCTCTGCTCTTGTATAAATCACAATTCTTGTGTAATTTGCATTATACATGCAAATTAAAAAATACCAAGATTAAAACAAAATACCCTCTTCCTGTTCGTATCTTTTACCCCCAAAGGCCATGATCCCTACCCCCCAACGCTTCGCGCGATATTTCCGAAACGCAAAAAGATAGCACCGCAAAATTGTATTGCTTTTTTCTTCGAAGTCTCGCGCAACTTTTGAAACCAAATTCGCAACATCGCGACGCCACGTGACTTTTTAAGAGACAATGTCATGCCGAAAATGGCTTATTTTGTACTTTGTGTACAAAGTCTATAGGGGAGATGAAATTCATAAAAGGGTGATTATTTTTCATCCTTCAAATCAACACAATAGTCCAAAGTTGGGTAGAAATGAATCTCCTGGATTCATAAATATGTTATGACGATTTCATTACAATATCATGATGTAGTGGGTTTGTTCATGCAACACATGACACATTCCTTTTGGTAATTTCTATTCATACGTGTCATAACCTTTAAAACAAGTTTGGTTACATTTCGAAGAAACATTTTGGACTCTAATGATAGTCGTTGTAAACAAAATATGTTGCTGGGTTTTCTTGATGAGCCATTCCTGAGCGAGTGCCTACGTGAAAGCGGGTAAACTTTACATAGATTTGCCCGGCAAAGAATATACTTCAATTGGATGCGTCAAATAGCGACAGCTTTTATTAACAATAGCTTTAGATGAAGGTCGATTTGAGTTTTAGTAGGAAAAACCCCCAAACACCCCCATGAAAAAAGGTGGGAAATAAGAAAATATGTGATTTCTATTTGATGGAATCATAGCAAGCATGGAGTTAGAATGTTGCAAGTGTATATCACCCTGTATAATTTTTTAAACAGCGCTTTATACAATGTTGTCAAAAGCGTTTTATAAATGTCAATTTTATGACCATCATTATAACATAGTTAGGGGCTTAATTGTTTACCAATATGATAGGAAATAAATTCAGCCATATTCAATTCCTGGTTAGATTATACCAGAATTTCAGGCAGGATTGACCACTGTTTGGTTGGACACACAATCATAATCGCCAACAGATTGACTTTTCTAACCAATCCCCTGTTGGAGTGTACTGTCAAAAAATAAAATCTGCATGTAAGCACCAACATTCTCTTCGATAGCTCAGCACCACAGAACTCTTATTTCAATGTTCTTTAAGATATAATTCAATTGCATTTACCACACAAGGTATAATTACAATGATAATATTGAAATAATACTTACTTCCTTTATTGCGCATTTTACACATATAATGTACTTCAAAGTAAACAAAACGTATATAAGAACGTGGTGTATATAAAGTAAGATTTGATAGCTTAGCAGAGGTAACATATATTTCAACATTAGGCAATGATTTGGAAGATCCTTTATTTTTGCACCATGGTAAACGGCCTCAACTCTTTCTGTCCTTGCCTGGCTTCCTGAGACTTGGGATGGAGAGATCCCATATAAACCTTGAATATCTCGAATGCTCTCTTATATTGAAAGAGAGAATATTTGTACAGCTTGGCATTGAAGAAGTAGGCAGCTATGTTCATTCTGCGGACAAGAGAAGAAAATGAAATTGTACAACAATGTCATAAAATAGAACCGAGAGTAGGGAAAGATTGTACATGTTTGCAAAGAAAAACCTATAGATGAGATAAATGCAAACGATTTGACTTAAAGGGATGGTCCGGGCTGAAAGTATTTATAGCTTACTAAATAGAGTAGAATTCATAGAGCAAAATGGCAAAACTTTTCATCAAAATTGGATAACAAATAACAAAATTTTAAAGTTTAGCAATATTTTGTGAAAAGAGTCTTCATGAATATTCATTACGTGGCCTGATAATGTCACATCCCCACTTGTTCTTTTGTATTTTATTTATTTGAAATTAGGTTTATTCAATTTTTCTCCAAGAACTAGAAAAAATGGATTGACAACTAATTTAGTGCATTAGATATTCATTGCTGCAACTTATTTCATTATAAAGCAATAACTTTATTATTTGTTATCCGATTTTGATAAAATTTTTGGCACTTTGCTCTGTGAATTCTACTCTATAATTAAGGTATGAATATTTTCGGCCCGGACCATCCCTTTAAGCACAGAGCTTGTAATTCATGTTAGAAACTCGCTGGTAGGTTGATTAGAACAATGCAGACCCACCCGAATCCTAGCTCCTTTTGGTCATGTAGGTATGCAACCGCACTAAAGTTTACATGACATGATTAAGACAAATAGCTTGAGTTGATAATCAATGCTCCAAAAAAAGTGTATATCCTGGTAGTGTACGTTACGTTTTGCATTGTGTTCGACTCTTCTATCAAGCAGGTTTCCATAAAAATCTACAAACTAATGAATATTACCTGACAGAAGCAACATCGACATGCACCGGTCCATAAGCATCGATGAGTATTGACAAGGCCTCAACAAAAAACGGAAGGGCATCCTCTCCCATTGGGTCGAGGTCCATCAAAGACAACCCAATATTATTCAAGATGGCAGCTACCCGTGGCTTCCCCAGTCCTGCAGTGCGTTGAGTCTCTAGTATGTCAAGGATGTGGTATTGCAACGCTTCTGTTGCTCTTCCTTGGTTCTGGTGTAACTCTCCAATCTGTAACATGAACATACAAGAGGGTGTTCTATAACTACACATTAAAAAAAGAATCTAATTTTCCTCCTTTTTTTCAATTAAAATAAGAGTTTGTTATCAACTTATCTTCATATCTAAGACTTTGAGTCATCAAGGCCATCAAAATTATGACCAATCAGTGAATCCCTGGAATTCGATACAGAGTGTGATTGGTTATAACGCCAGACATGACATAATTTCCTTCAGCAAGAAATTGATCCACAATATGCTGCACTGGACCCAGGTGCGGTAAACGGGTAGGATTACTTAATACCTTGAATACACTGAGCATAGCTAATAATTTTTTTTATAGCTTGAAAGGATAATTTCGCTTTGTGGTAAAAAGCATGACAGCAGAAATTCAACAATGATAGAGAGAAATTAAGTTAAGACATTACCAGTCCATTTAGAGTGGCAGTGTAGTGATGGTTGACTGGTAGAACCTGGTCACATATCTCAAGGGCTTTCAGGTAGAATCGTTGAGCCTCCAACGGTTGTGATGTCATACTATACGCTTGGCTAACAGAATCAAATGGGGAAAAGGAGATGATTTGTAAGTATAAAGATTTAGGGGGCAAAGATATAGAGATTGCCATCGACAGAAAGAGAGAGAGAGAGAAGACGGGGCATATGGGTTTGGAAAGAAAGGAAAAAAGAGCAAGATAAGTGAGAGAGAGAGAGAAAAGAAACATTGGAGGGGTGGTTAAGAGTGAAAATATTGAGAATAGAAGTTGCACATGATATGATGGAAACAAAGATTCATCGGGAGAGAAAAGGTGGAAGCAAATCGTGAGAGATAAAGCCTTTTGATCCATCTTTTTTATTCTTAAAAAAAATATTGAAGAGAATCATTCATTCATTCATTCATTTAATGGTTTATTTAACAGACATGTATCGCAGTAAAAACTGACTTACACATGCTTTACAGGGTATCAATTAAAATACATGGTGAAAAAATACAGAGACAATTAAAATTATTTACATACATTTGCACAGTAAATTATTGATAAAGATGAATGAATAACAGGAGAATGAATATGATAGATTGATAAAATCATTCAAAAGAAAACTTTTAAAAGCACAATAAGTCAATGGTAATAAAAAATATTTCACTATTTCGAAGCATGTACATGTAAATATAACAAACTATTTCAGTTATGATTTGTAATATTTGCTATGAATAAATATGCATAAATATATTTTGTTAAAAAATATGTATTTTTTATTATCCTTTATCAGGATATCAGACATGTGATGGATTAAATAGATGTAGTGCTACTTTAAAGAATATCTAACCCTAGTCCAGTAAGAGCTTTGATCATCTGGAGGCGATGTTCAACTGTATCAGGGTGAGACAACCGGTTGAGGGCGTCCTCGAAGTAGGCAGTGGCGGCGGTATAGTCGGCTAACTTCTGACATACGATACCCAACTCAAGCAAGTTCTGTAAATGGGAAACATAAAGACAAGCTCCCATAAACCACTTTAAGATTATCATCAGGGATTTAAATTAACAGTATACAAATCTAATTGAACTATGATAAATGAAGAAACAGACTCTGAAAAAGGCAATAGATTATATCATTAAAGGTAAATGCCAGTTTGGGTAACGATATCAAAATGAGTTCGTACAGAATCCAATGAAATGACCACCACAGTGTCTGTTAGTGTAAATAAGGAACATGTGCCAAAGGATTCTGGAAGAAATTGTGTAATTGCTGAGAAATAGCAAATAAGCACAGGATTCGGGTCAAGCGTCGGGCACGACATTCAAAGCAATCATAATACACTGTCCCAGTGTAACTACTGGCATTTCTCTTTAAAGTTAGTAAAATATATTGGAAATGTGGTCCTGGGGTATGGGTTTGCTTGTGGGATTTGCTGTAAAAAACCCTGCAAATATCAGTAGCGATTTTTCAGAGAGGCCGAAGGTCGGTAAAAAATAGACGTAGAAATGCTCTTTTCATGTATTATTCTACCAAGAAGAAACCTGGCAATACAATTTATATCACTTTATTCAGATGTATTTTTATATCTTGCCTATCAATTTACATATTTTGTTAGAATAAACTTACTTCAATGACATCACGATGTCTACTTGTTTTCTTGGTCTCATATCTCACGTGATGAGTCACATGACAGACGTCACTTCCTGCATGAAGGTCTTCCAGTGTACTCAGAAGCCTCTCATTCAATTGCCTATAACAAATCAACACAATAACGATAAATATATGATAATAGTATGTAAGCACATACAGTGGTGCTCAAAAGTTAGTTACCCCCAACAATAACACACTCATTCATGCTGAATACTGACAACTTAATAATGGTTGGCGAGCCAAGGTAAACTTTATTGAATGTTATATTTTATCACCCGATTTCAAAATTAAATATCTAAAACATGGCAGAACTTTAATACTCCATGGCTGGTGGGGTTCAATAACTTCTGAGCACCACTGTATCTGTTTAATAACGATCGCACTGAGAACATTAAAAAAGACGTCTGATTTACACTTACATTTACACAACTTTTTACACTTACATTTACACAACTTACATTTACCCAACTGTAATAAGATTCTAAACAACCCAACAACATCTTGTTAACTGTGGGCAAATAATTTTAAAGAATGTTTGTGACAAATAGCCTGGCTATATATAGAAGCGCCTAGAGCACCTGCCTAAATGAATATGTTATATTATTATTACTAGTAGTAGTAGAAGTGTCATTCCATTTCTGTTAAGTTTGCTTTGATCTCAGAGGAATTAATATTGTCAGGGAAATCAAGGGAAATCTATACATCTCGATATCAATCAATGATTATACTAAAATGAATCCTCCCCAACCCCATCTTTGTGTAAGATAATTATAGAATGATATTGGCGTCGGCTTGCCCTTTGGTTTCGGTCTGACCTGGCAATTTTGAGGATACCCAGCTCTGTGAAGAAGTCTGTTAGACAGGCTAGCAGGGATTCCTTCTCTTTGACCTCACTGAAAGCTTTAGAATGGTTGACGAATTCAAGGTAGGCCTGTCCTGCTTGCTCAAAACCTCCAAGCTGAAAAACAAAAACAATCATCATCAGTATAATGTAACGAAAGTGGGAATTTTCACCCCTACATAATAAGCCAGTTCGTAGTTCCTTTCTGCGCATGATCAAAAATTCTACGCATGATCAGAAGAAGGTCATTTGTACTAAAGTGACATAGCGGTTTAAAATCTAATGAGATAAGCACCAACTTTGATGTCTTGATTATTCATATATTCTTTTGAATTGTCGTTTTCATTTACATCCACAAAAAACAACAATGCTTCCACGAACGACTGGTATTCACAGCTTGCCAAGTACATTGTGCGACATGCAATGATATGCATTCAAAGTAGGAATGCAACAAATACCTTCATAAAGTGTTCATTGGTGTGCTATTGTAGTAACCTGGTCTACTCAATTTCTTCATCCTGCTATGTAAGGCAAGCTTACGCAATATCTTGCTTTGAAATCTGGCTATCATAATGAAAGAAATGAAAGGTCATTTGACCAAAATTGTCCATGAAGTAATTCAAGGAGCTTAAAGCCAATTGCGCATTCATTATGATAATGATGGATTACATGACAAGAGTTTGTCGGTAGAGACAACTCGCTATTCGCTTTGCAGAGACTTGGCGAATGGTCCGAATAGTTTTTTTTTTATATTTTAGTCCAGGCAGAAGAACTGCACATGTCCAATGTTTCGTTGCGTGTGCACAGCTCTGCCTCAGAAAACATTGTTTATCCCACGAGCAGCAAATGATCAATAATAAATTTAGGATACATCTTAATCAGGCTGTTGGAGGAGGTGACATTGACAGTAGGGGGTGCTAGTTTAAATTTCACAAGCCAAAAAGAAAAGGGTTTCGCTATAAAATAAAGGCAATTTCGGTCACTATTGATATAAGAGTAGGGGAAATCCCGGTGTAGTGGTCCACCTACACCCCCCTATTCAGTTATATCGGGAAGAGAGACCTGCGGGTCACCGTGATTAAAGTTTGTTTTTCGCCTCCCAGGCACAGGTGACGCCAAACAAATAATGATGATGAGACATTTGACAAGGAAAAAAAAGTTTTCACTCAAGATGTGTAGGTATTTTTTGTTACATTTCCACTGATTATTGTATCTTCCAGATTTCCAGAAGGTGCTGCCTATATGGAGAATTACATACGCAGCATCCCCAGGTAAATGTTGGGGTTGTTCAGCGCTATCAGCACCCCCGCTTCCCACCGTGACGGCCATGATTGGCAGCTGGATTTATAGTGATATTGTTACTTGTCACTCCATTTGTGCAGGGTTTCATAACAGTAATGATGTATGTAACTGACATAATCTCTGACACCAGTGATCTATTCATCCCTAAATGCCTGGTACACTTGCAACGTCAACCATGTACACTTAGAGAAACCAAAAAGTACACACACATTCCTGCCTTCACCCACACCCACACAAACACACATATATGGAAAGTGATATTTATTAAGCAGGGCCACGGGGAAAGAAGATTTCAGAATTTTTTTGGTAAGAACCGGCTTCTAATACATATACCGATGTGAACACTCCTTGAAGCTATTGGATCTTACCATTCTCCAGGCTTGGATGAGTCGAACTTTGCCTTCTGATGTGTTCATGAGAAGCTGGAATGCCTTGGGGATCATGACAACCTTCTTGAGTCTAGGAAGATCACTCAGCTCCATCAACAATGCTGGTAGCTCTTCCACCTGTCAGGATTTGAAGGATGTATGAAGAGAGTCTATGTGATTTCGAAATGGCCTTTCTTAGAATGATAAGAAATTCAGTTGTTAATTGGTCCCTTATCTATTTTCAGCTAAATGACTTGCATCTACGGATTCAACCTTATGACATGCTCGCGTTCTTAGAATGTACTATACATAGAAAATACAAACATGTGATTATAGAATAACCAGTTTTAGAATTGGTCCCCAATATTGTTCCGCTAAATAATTTCCTTTCACTGACTAAACCTTATCAATTAGTAAACATTATCTAGTTATATAAGAATTTATTGTTGGTATTAGTGATCAGCACTTAAGAATTCAAATCCAATTTTAAAATAAACCCTCTAAAGTCTTAATATAAAAAGACCAAGCTATTATGACGTCTAAAACGACCTGAGGAGACATCACCCCCCCCCCATTGACTAGCACCAGACGTAGGACACAAGGAAATGTTATCGGCTTTGATTTATTCAATCAAGATATTTTTACAAAATTACATACATATCTCTCATTTATGTCCTGCTTTTCAAAGAACTCGGCAAGATTTAGGAAGTTTCGTCTTTTCTCTGCATGGACTGAGACGTACTTCCTCTCTACAGCCTGTCGTAGATGATCGTGGAAGAAGTTTACGATGCCGTTACGGTTAACAAGGTTTTCCTCGAGGGAGAGGTAGAAAGGCGACCAAATACGTGATGGAACCTGGAATAAAAAGAGAATCAATCGAAAGGAAACCAATCACATATCAAGAAACATTTAGCAAGCTGCAAGATAGTTCCTACATTAGTTAGCGACTCGCGTTTGCTGGGTTCTTATCAAGTAGATAATTTTGTATTTGGCATACCAGACGGAAATTAATCGACTTTTGATATTGATAATTTACATGCTAAATATGCATTTTCTACTCGATGTTCACAAGGTTATATATCGTTTCCCTCGTTTCCAAAGAAATTTAAATTTCAAAACGAGGTAGAATGCATTATGGATAAGCAACAAATTTAGTTTCTTGTAGAAATTGATGAATACAGGCACATCGAACTGATTAAAATTCTGTTTTCTATGAATGTCTACTATCATTTGGTATGTAGTATTTATTATAAGATTTGTGGATAAATATTGAAGAAAGTCTTCCTTTGAAAAAAATAATTATTTTTCTCATTTTACTTTCTGTTTGTGAAGTTTGCACCTTGTTCTAGAACGGAAATTAATTTTGTTTCATAATTATGTACGTCCTTCACGCCCGTCATGGCAACATCATGGGCAACAGATGTCATGTCAATAAAAACAAAATTAAATACACGAATGCGCATGAAACTGTTTTGCAGGTCATGCCTATCCCCACCTGCAGAAATGATGTTAGTTCCTCTTCGCTCAGCCCTCTGCTACTGCACCAAAGAGCACAGGTTGCATCCCGAACAAGGTTAGGCCTACATCAAGGATGTACAACAAACAGATGGACATTTACGAAATGCAAGTGCAAATATTTCTTAGACCTCATTCTTTGGGGCCATGCAATTAAGATATCAGTAGACATGCATTAAAATCAATAAAACAACAAGAAGAAAGTATGACAGAGAATAGAGCATCGTTTTTACCAGCAATAGCAACAGAATTTGAGAGAATGAAATTAAAACAAAGGAATAATCAAATTTTCAGAGATTTAATTTGAAAATACTAACCAAATGTTTATTATCATACATTACTGAATTAATAAACCTAGCATCCTCTAATGAGAATTGTGATGGAGAATATTTATACCTTCCGTGTTCTCCTTGTTCAAAGTCAGACTCTAGACGTTCAAGAACTTTGACAAACAGTTGACCAGGATCCTGTGCTTCTAGATAATTCTTGATTGATGAAGTCAGTTGGTAGAAAGAACCATAAACGCGCACCTAAGAATGGAGTGAAACAATAAGTGTAAATATCAAGTTACTTATAGCAATGAAAAATATCATAAATACTATGCAGTATTTACAGAGTGCTAAATACATTTTTTTCTACACGGTGCATACTATTACACTGGACTTAGCACGGCTACCCTTATCGAACGCTTGGACTTTCAAGGAATTAGTTCCTACTAGGTACCCATGCACTGCACCTTGGTGAGAAGTAGCAGATGTAGATAAACTTCTTGCCAAAGGACGCAAATGCTGTGGGTGATGATGATCATGACGAATTTTATTATTATCATTATTGCTATTATTATCATTATCATCATCATCGTCATCATGATCACCACTACCATCATCATTTATCACAAGTATTAACATTATCATAAATTGAGTTAATTAATGAATCAATTAGTCTCACCTCATCCAATAAAGCCCTTAGGTAAAGAGCATTGGAGGTCTGTTTAGCATTGACTATCAAATCTGTCTGTTCAGTATTGAGGTTCTTCGAGTAGAGTTCCATATAGCATCGTATGATCTCGCCTTTCTCTTCTTGGTTTAAGGGATGAACATGGAATACTGGCCAGTTGTTCGATTTTACGGCATCCAACGCCTGGAGAGGGTAAAATACAACATTTTGTTAAAAGAAATAAGAATTAGATATTGGACGCCGTTGTTACGATCCCTAATGAGACTGATGCATTCCTCTAATGATCATCGTTAGTGTCACCATCATCACCACCATCATCATCATCACCGTCATCATCATTATCATCACCATCATCATAATCATCGCCGGCATCATCGCCATCATCCTCATCATCATCGCTATTAATCTTCAACGTCATCATCGCCATCATCATCGCCATCACCATCATCACCATCGCCATCATCACCATCATCGCCATCATCATTTGCATCAACATCGGCATTATCAACATCAACATCATCGCATCTTCATTATAACCATAATTATCATCATAATTATTGTGACAAAATTAGTCAATAACAATGTTATTATTATAATTTCTATTCATATAACAATTATAATTAACAATTATTATCAATCTTCACATAACTGAAATATGTACATAGCAAAGAATAAGAGTTTAAGGGTAAAAAGGGATCGGGAACTTTTAAAAAAGTCACTCTATCTCTTCAAATCGTCAAAATACAACATTGATGACAACATTACCTTCCCCGGTAAGGTAGAAAGAAGCATTTGCACATTTGGTGGGAGCTCAAGAGGTAGCCATTTTAGCTCAAGCTCATCTCCTGTTGAAATTGAAAAAAATATATATATATCTCAGTAAAATATAGGGGTTACATATGTAGGTTGCACTAAAGAGCTCCGTCAAAACATGCACATAAACTAGATAAACTCTGTGCAAATATTTTAATTCGTATTGAGCCATTTTAGCTCAAGCTCATCTCCTGTTGAAATTGAAAAATATATACATCTCAGTCAAATATATGGGTTACATAATAAGTTGCACTAAAGAGATCCGTCAAAACATGAACGTAAACTACATAAACTGTGCAAGTATTTTAATCCGTATTGTAAATGTCACATGTGTCTTAACTACGCAGGTGCAGGTGGGTTTGTATCTCATTGCAGAGTCCTTTGTTATACACCTAATTTGTTTTATGCCTTCCCAACCATTTATGAAAACGCGTCAGCCGACTGAACACTTCAGCCATTCAAAGGATAAATGTGGCCTGTCATACTGATATACGTATTTATCAAGTTCATATGATAAAAATTTCATGAAATATTATATTGATTTAAAAACGTAAAAGATATGCATCTTTAGGCAATACCTTCTCCTGCAGCGCCCGAATCCAGTTGATTCAAAGCATCGAGGACAATAAGCACTCGTCTGCCGCAACTCCCGGCCAGTGATAACCACTTTGGGAGATCCTGGGCCAAGGATTTATCAGATGTCGGGATACCCATGTCGATATTAAAATGCTGCTTTAATTCTTCAAAAAGTCTGGATTGAAATAAATAGAGGGATATAAGCTATTGAGGTGTTTCTTTGCGATTATTACAACATGAATAAATCTTTGTATCTTAATATGAGTTTATATTCATTGTAAGAATTAATTTTTTCAGGGGATTCATGAGAACAGATTTTGTTGATCGTTTATACCTTGATAAATATATTTTAATATAAATAAGTAAATGGATGTGTAAAGTTCGCTAAAATCGAATTTTATGAGTGTGAAATATCACCAGAGGGCGCCTCGTGCAGCTCAGTCTCATAATAATCTCTATACCTTGAACTTCACATCCTATCCACTTCATCTTTCTCTCTCTCTCTCTCCCTCTCCTTCTCTCTCTCTCCTTCCTCTCCTTATTTCTCTCTCTTGCTCTTGGGTATACCTTCGTAGTAATCTGAGATGTGAGGCACTGTCCGCAGAGCTACCAATGAAATGCATGAACATGAAATCACCAGGATGTTCATCCTCAAATCGGCCACACCAGTTTGCGACAAGGGCCGATTTCCCGCTCCCAGATTCACCGAGAACCACGAAGGGTAACTTCGGATTTCCAGCAAAATAGTCGTCGATTTTCGTGAAGTACTCGGCCCGCCCGATGTACACTCTTCGGCGGACTTCGGCAAAGGACAAGTGAGCTTCGTGTTCCCGTTGAAGAGGAGTGAGTTTGGATTCGGGTGGGAAATCTTGATTGATACACATTTCTAAATCCTGGATAAATTCAAGAAGGAAGAAATAACCCAATCATCTATTTTTTTGAATCAGATGGAAGAGATCAAACCATAAACAGAGAAGACAAAGAAGGGAGTAATTATCTAAAAGAGACAATGACAACGGTAATAATTATGAAAATACTTACCATGATTTTCTTATTTACGAGATAACTGGATATACCCATTTGATTTGCTAGTTCATTACGATGAACCTGCGTGCCGAATATAGAGTACACAATTTTTCCTGCGCGCGCGCTGCATCTCCCTACCAACGCACTATCCCAAGATCGTCGCGCAATTTGGCGTCCATTTCCTCTCATGAGCCTGCGGGCAAGACATGTTGTCACACAAGGCGAGGGGTAGGAGGGAGGGTTCAAATGGGTATATCCAGTTATCTCGTAAATAAGAAAATCATGGTAAGTATTTTCATAATTTACATCAATAACTGGGATATACCCATTTGATTTGCTAGACCAACACGGATTCAACGTGAAGGGAGGCATGTCTAGACTAAGAAGTGCGTTAAAATAGGGAGATGAAGACACAAAGGCCGTTGCCTTGCGGACAGGGGAGGCGATAAAGCCTCATGTGAAGAAGTCCTTAAGAGCAAGGAGTGAAGGAAAGAGGGGCGTCAATAGACGGACCTCGAGAAGTCGTGAACGACGATTCCAAGAAAGAGCCCAAGAAGAATGATACTAAGTATCATGGGCCCTCGGCCTAGTGTCAGGAGAACAACATCACCAGCTGACTAGAGCGTAAAATTCGGAATTTGTTGAAATTTTCAACAAGAATCGTGATCGGAAAACTGTAGCTTTAAGGCTCAGTAAGTGATCCATCGAACAATCTGAGAAGGCGAGAGATCTCAGAAGCCTCCGCGTGGGAGAAAGCGCCCAGAATTCGATATCCGTCTCAAATGCGTGAGGGCAGAACATCTGCAGAATTCTGATAGAGAGCTGTGGCAGAAAGTTACTAGCGGTCCGAAGGGGACTAGGAACGACGGAGAGTAGGGATTTAAGAAAACCACTCGTAAGGCAATCAAGGGTCGAGAAAGCGACTGAGTGCCATCCTTTTAATAAGAAATACCGCGGACCTGCTGCCTATGTAGAATAAAGCAGTCTGGTTAAAATAGCTCAACCGGGCGTGTCAGAGAAACAGCGCGGTACACATCACGACAAAAGTGTGATAGACCGAGTGATCGAGAGAGAACTCAGGATCCCCTTTCTCCCGTACTGATCGAAGCACCCATCTGAGGGTGCAGTGCCCGCGGTGGAAGAGGTGGCTTGGCTCAAGCCACCATTGCCGAGAGAGCCCGTGAGGCTAGGCTGCGATGGATGACCGCCGGGCGGGGAATCCCTAGCAGCAGCAAGTGTACGCCAGAGGGAGCTGGCGAAAAGTCTCTGTCATGATCATACGTGAAGGCGACAATCAAGAGATGTTCTAACGAACAGACATCGCCAGATATGATACCTCAACAGTACGTTCCCAACGGAATCGAATGAGGTAGCAACGGCCCTGTCCTATCAAGTTAGGGACGGAAACTGGCTAAGAGTGTCGATGTCCTCGCTTGAAGAAACAAGCGAAGGAGGGAGACTTGAGGAAAATAAACACAAAAATTTCCATCAGTCTGCGGTGAGAACCAGTTGTTTATGAAAACAGCCACAAGGCCTGGTCTCTCAGGTGATCGTAAGAGCAAGCACCGCCGGCGCCGGTTGCGGCAGCGTGGAACAGTCCGATATCGGAGAATAAGGAGTTCCAAAAAGCTGCGGGGGGCGGCAAAAATGACGCCCTAAGCAGTGGGGGATGAGCATCTAAGTTTCTAAAAGAAGAACTCCAGTGAAGTAAATCACTTACATGGAGAGACTCATCGGCAGTCGGCCCGAGAAAAAGCGGGTCGTAGTGATTGTGGTTAGGTAGGCATAAGCATACATGCATCCACGGTTACATCATCCTCGGTCGTGCGGTGACCATGGCCACATGCATTGCATGGAGGGAGGATGAAAGCAGCATGCGAGGTGACTCGAGTGTGCCGAGTGAAAAAGCTTCTAAATAAGAAGACGATTCGACAAATGGGCACGGTAAGACATCCACCGTAGACCACTCCACACAAGGAGGAAACGGCGGAGATGTCCGCAAGCTTGACCCACATAGAGAGCAGTCTATAACATAGACTGTTAGAGCTCGACCGATGGTCTGAAGGCGTACTGTTTGGTGTAAACTCGCCGACCCGGTACGGTGGGTGTGCCCAGAAAATAGGCATAGAATGCCGACAGAGAAGTCTGGGGCTTTAAACAAGCTTGAACGCACGTACATAGCCAATAATCTCATGAGATGTACGGCGGTTTCTTTCCTCCGAGATGATGCTTACCCGACCGGGAAGGACTCGGGGAACAGCTGTGAATGTCAACAGGAGGGATATCTAGCATATGAAAAGCTGATTCCCTCCAGGTATTCGGTGCGGGTGCTTTCGGCGGTGTCCGGCTGGACGACCGGTGATGGCAGCTCGGGCAGGGCTCGAACGAGCCGCCCGAATACGAGACAATAGGTTAACATAACCATAATGCACCGGGTGGTGAAGGCGTAGCGATTACTAAGCACAGGAGAACTTTAAATCGCCGTGACATTCAGATCCGATATACATACTCATAAGTTCGGAGAGCTATGAGGTAGTGAGACATACCGCTGAGCGGTGATGGTGCTCATATCGGAGTCGCCCTCTCTTCAGCGGCGATCGCTGGAGGACGGGTGTCTGTACTAGCCCTGACTCTGGCCTTGCAAGGGTAGGAGCTAAGTAAGACAGGGCACCCTTACTTTCGAATAGAAAGTGAGGTTCAGGCCAGAAACCGACGGTCCCGTCGCCTGGGCGGACGGACCGCGGACGTGATAGGTTGCCCCCTCAAAGCAGCCAAACATTCTCACGAGAGAAGTGCGGCATGCGGTATGTAAGAGATTCTTACCTCCAATCTACGGGCCCGCTTAGGGGGTAGAATGGAGAGAGTTACCGCTGAAGGAGTCGTCGCCGTACGTGGGCTTGACGTAGAGGGCGAATTCGGGAGTAACTGCATAAAAAGGGGAATACCCATGCAGGTAACTCGCCGATGGCTCCCCGGAGTGCGGGTTGGCGAGAGAAGTCTCAATCCGCTCAATACCCGACGCCAGCAATAAGACCGCGGCGGTCTTATAATGACGGAGAACACGAAGATAAGAACCCGTAATGCTCGGGGACGCATAGATGCAGCCTGAACGGATGCAAAGTCCAGCCGTCGGTCACCGAGAGCTTGCCGACATATTGATGCTTGAAAGCCGTATGTCGGAAGCACCTGCATAGAAACGGGGGTCACCGTGTAGGTGAACAGCGTTTCAATAAATGCCCGGTGTGAGAGGACAGGTGATTGCTTGAGCCGCACAGTGCTTAGCAAGGCGGCTGAAGCTGATATGAAGCGTGGGTGAATTACCCGCACTGCTCATGGGAGTATGTGCGACGCCTGACCCACAAATATCGGGAGTCTGGTGACATAATGGAGGGCGATGCCCGTATGTCGATAACACCTGTGTATTAGCGGGGATTTCCCTTGCAGGTGCGTGAGCCGGCGAATCATGAAATCGCCGGTGACTCTCCGAGGTGCAAGATGGCGAATGTCTGCTTAACCTGCCCGGTGCTCGACACGGCGGTTTTAGCTGACAGGGAGCATGAGGATAAAGATCCGTGATGCTCGAGGGCGTTCTGTTGTAACATGAAGTTACGACGCATGGCCATCGGCACAAGAATCAGAAAGAAAGGTCTGCCCGCAAAGTGGGATTAGCGACCTAGACTTTCTTCTTGTTATTCCTCTTCTGCCCCCCGGCGGGGGCAGAAGAGGGAACAATCATCGGGAGTCTGGCGACATAGTGGCGGGCGACGCCCGTATGTCGATAGCACCTGTGTATTAGCGGGGATTTCCCTTGCAGGTGCGTGGGCCGGCGAATCATATTGCCGGTGACTCTCCGAGGTGCGAGACGGCGACTGTCTGCTTGACCTGCCTGGTGCTCGACACGGCGGTTTTAGCTGACAGAGAGCATTAGGATGAAGATCCGTGGTGCTCGAGGGCGTTCTGTTGTAACATGAAGTTACGACGCCTGGCCGTCGGCACAAGAATCAGAAGGGAAGGTCTACCCGCACAGCGGGGTTAGCGACCTAGAATTTCTTCTTCTTCCTCTTCTATGCGGCCCCCGCCGGGGGGCAGAAGAGGGTATAATGATTGGGAGTCTGGTGACATAATGGCGGGCGACGCCCGTATGTCGATAGCACCTGTGTATTAGCGGGAATTTCCCTTGCAGGTGCGTGAGCCGGCGAAACATGATATTGCCGGTGACTCTCCGAGGTGTGTTGGATGGCCGGTGTCTGCTTGATCCGCTCGGTTGGTAGTACCGTCGGCTGAAGCAGGCAAGCCTGGGGGTAAAAACCCGCAGTGCTGGAGGGCACTCTAGATTAGCTTGAGAAGCTGAGAGGCCTGGCCATCAAAAGAATCAGAGGACAGACCGCCCGACGGAGCGGGGCTTACGTCTGTGGTTCTCCTCTTCTTCTTTTCTTCTTCTTCGGTTGCTCCGGCGCCGGAGCGGAAGAAGGGACAAGAGGCTGGGCTGCGCCTGTCTTCCTCTCCTTAGCTCTCCCACGGGGAGAGCTAGCCGAGCGAGAGGAGGCGTCGGCCGAATCTGACGGCGTCAGATTGAATTGAGAGTCCGACACGGTCGGACTCAGGTGCCTCTTCCGACTAGGGGCTGGTAGCCCTTTGCCGACGCTCCCTAGAGGGGTCTTACACGGCATCGAGCCTAGTCTTTGCCGGGTGGAGAGACCCGTGCTCTCCCCCCGGACTTTAGGTGACCCGATGGCCGGTGGGTCTGACAGCCCTAGAGGAGTCGCCGTTTTCTGTACTAGTGCGACGCTCCCCAATAAGGTTCAGGTTCCGGGACGGAAGCCTTGGCCATCACCGTGCGGGCACGTGGTCGCAAATCCACGGTTCCACCCTTATTAAGCGGGACACGTGAACGCGCGTCCACGGTTCCACCCCTTTGAGAGCCCACGGGGCTCTGACTCTGTTCTCGCTATCTATACTACCTGTGGTGGGGGATAAGACCCCGGTGTCGGGCCCCGAAACAGCAGCCGCCTGAGGCTCTTCAGAAAGAGAGTCCGAAAGGCTCATTATTGCCGTAGGGTGATCTAGTAGTAAGATAGAAAAAAAAGAGAAGCAAAGGGGGTAGGGGGGGGGGGGGGAACAAACCCCAACCCAGAAGACAAGGACCTCAAAAAGCGGACTTTTGAGAGTCAAAAACGGATCTCACAAGGATGATACAAGGTAAAATCCCAGAACAAAGGAAACAGTAATAATTGAGAATTATTAAGAGACACTGTCCCTGAAGTCCGTTAGAAAAATTAATTATTTGATTATCACAACAAGAATCTGCTTCCGCCAAAATTCTGAAAAGAAGGAAGGGGGGAAGCATCTAAAAAGAAGAAAACACTAAGTTTTCTTCTTTTTTTTTTTTTTTTTTTTTTGTTGTTGTTTTGTTGTGTCCACCTGTTCAAAAGAAAAAAAAATAATAATTTTTCTTGAGGTGAGGATCAGCTAAGGAAAAAAGGGGAGCAAGATTCCCTTTCTTTTTTTTTTTATAAACAAGAAGTTTAAGAAAAAAAAATTATAAGTCCAGAGACCGGTAGCTGACTTGAAAAGGAAGGGGGGAAAAACAAAGATAGCTTTCCCGAGAAGGAAGGCCGAGTCAAAGGCGACGAACGCTGACAGGAGACGGCTTCCTAAAAAAAATTCTAAGTATTCTTGTGAAGGAAAGAAAATATATATTTTTTTTTTTTATAATTAATTGAATAATTAATCAATTAATAAACACAAGAACAAAGGATTGATTGAAACAAAAGAACAATCAACTAACTCGAAACAAGAAACAAAGAACTTGAATCGAGGCAAAGGAGCAAGTCAAGAATTAAAAGAATCAATCAATTAATTAATTAATCAATTAACCAATTAATTCAATTAATAAATACAAGAGCAAAGGATTGATTGAAACAAAAGAACAATCAACTAACTCGAAACAAGAGACAAAGAACTTGAAACGAGGCTGGAATACGACGCTCCTAACGTCCTACAGAACCTATCTGTGGAGAAATAAATCAATTAAATTCACGACGAGTCGTATAAACGAAGAAGTCAGTGAATAAAAAGAATTAAAAGGATTAAAAAGGAGCGAAGACAACGCCCGAGCAGGAAGGCGCGGAGCTATGGGGCGGAGAGGTGAAGACAACCCGCCTGTGAGAAACGTATCTTTAAAAAAAAACAAACTCACGAAGAGGGACAAGAAACGTTAAAATAATATCACGGAAGCTCCGCGCGACGTGATAATCCTATAACAATCTTAGATGAGAGAAAATAAGATTGAAATAAGGGAAGAATTGCACAATAAAGTATCCAAACGGAAAACAGAAATGCAATTTTGAGAGTGTACTTAGCTTGCGACTGCACTCGACCGCAGGCGAAAGTAAAAGAGGAAATGGACGCCAAATTGCGCGACGATCTTGGGATAGTGCGTTGGTAGGGAGATGCAGCGCGCGCGCAGGAAAAATTGTGTACTCTATATTCGGCACGCAGGTTCATCGTAATGAACTAGCAAATCAAATGGGTATATCCCAGTTATTGATGTAAATAAAAAAGTTTGTCAATAAAGAACTTAAAACATACATTGTACGTATCTAATCTTGTACATATTTATTATTAACGCCCCACACAACACAGCACACCATCCCCTCCTTGGAAAGTATTCCAGGCAGTCCTCACGAACGGCGCTCACAATGCTCATGTCATCAATAATATTCTACTTTTAGGAGAATTAGTCAGGCAGCATATGTCATTTACTTCGACAAATTGGCTAAGTCTGATTTTTCACTTTTATGTGATTGGCGACATCACAAGGAACAACTTCCAACTTGGTGACAAATTTCTAATGGTCATCTTGACCATGTTGGGGGTCAAAATAAGGTCAATGGGGGTCAATTTTTTAAATTGTCCCAATTCTCTCAAATGACATATCAAATTGTTTGTCTTGTTATACTGAACAAAAAAGTGTACACAATTATATACTCTTGACCTCCCGTTAAAAAGTTATGACCAGAAATGTCAAAGGTCAACGAACTTTCGTTAAATGGCAAATTACACCGAAGGTCTTAAGAAAGCTCATTTATTCCATGTTTTTATGCATGTATGTACTTTTTTATTTTCGATTTTGATAATTCCATCGTCAGAAGTCCTTATCCATAAGATATAAAGGGTCAAGACAAGGTCAGGGAAAGGTCAAAAGGTCAACAAACTTTCATTGGAGGCCAAAAATACACGTCTAATAGCGGTTAGAAGTTTAGAAATCTTATTTTTCGTGGGTTCTTTATTTTTAGTCTATATCTCAGAAGATATTTTATATATAAAGGGGTCAAATATGCTTATTTAGGAACAAGACAGATCAACAGAGATAGACGTCGAATACATTCAGTGTGGTATGGTACTGCAGGAATACTTTGAAACCACTTGACAAACCCTATAATGCCCTTAAAAGTCGTATCATCTTCATGATGTACTTATAAATGCAACCAGCTCTTTCCGAGTTTCTTGATTTTCTTGATTTAGGAATTCAATTCAAGTTCAATTAATTGTCAATTTACTAGTCTTTGATATGTAAAGATACATTTAGTCCGTTTGCTTTGTACATAATATTTTAATGAACAGAAAGTATTGTAATGTATTGGGGTATATAATTATGTGCACTACATGTATGTTAACAGACACATGGCTTGATCAGTGCTCCCAGCTCCTAAGAAAGATGCCTAACATCTTATTTGGATTAACTTACGAATAAGATGAGGATGATATGATAAGTTGGACTCAAATTGCTATTAATTCTACTGTTATTTATTTCTGACAAAGAGGCAACATCGTTCATGCATGGTCATTGTAGTCAGTCATTGGTGTCCATCATGCTGATGTGATATGTTCTGACCATTACTCGATCTCTGGAGCCAAGAAGGACTACACATTCCTGATTATGTGCTGACATTAACACGGCTTGTACTATTTTATCAAGTGTGTTTTTCCGAGCATACAACGTGAAACTAAATTTAATACCAGATGCAGATTTTGTTTTTGTTCTTTTGTCGTTCATGTTTTTTTCCTACTTGCTGAATTACCTGGATGTTACTAAAAAGAATAATTATATAATTGAAGTAAACCACGGCCATACCGCAGAGGGAAGGGGGGGGGGGGGGGCAGCTGCCCCCAGAAATTGTGAAGACTTGCATTTTTACAAAAAATAAATATAATTGACCAAAAGTATGCACGAAATCCGTATAAATTTTCACTTTACAAAATGCAAAAGGGCCCAATGATAAGCTTAGAACAGCACATGAACCATAAATGTGTAGTCCTTCTTGACTCCAGAGATCGAGTAATGGTCAGAATATATCACATCAGCATAATGGACATCCATGATAACAATGAGCATGCCTATATACACGATGTTGCTTCTTTGTCAGAAATAATATAACCGTCATACATTATAATTAATTGAGGAGCAATTGGAGCCCAACTTATCACCCTCAATCGTAACCTCATTATCTTATTTGCAAGATAATCCAAATGAAATATTAGGCATCTTTCTTAGGAGCTTGGAGCACTGATCAATCGATGTGTTTATTCTTTGAACATAGTATTATACTTGTACCCCAATACATTACAATAATTTCTGGTAATTAAGATATTCTGACAAAGCAAATGAAGGAAATACTTCTTTACATATCAAAGATGAGTAAATTGAAAATGAACTGAACTTGAATTCAATTCCTAAATAAAAAAAACTCCCTGGTTGCACTTATCACATCTTGAAGATGATAAGATTTTAAGGGCGTAAGGGTTTGTCAAGTCTTTTCAAGGTATTCTCGCAATACCACACTGAATGCATACGACGTATATCTCTGTTTATCTATTATTTTCCTAAATAAGCACATTTAACCCCTTTATATACAAAATGTCTTCTTAGATATAGACTCAAAATAAAGAACCCACGAAAAATAAGACTTCTAACCGCTATTAGACGTGTATTTTGGCTTCCAATCAAAGTTTGTTGACCTTTTGACCTTTCCCTGACCTTGTCTTGACCCTTTATATCTTTTGGATAAGGACTTCTGACGATGGAATTATCAAAATCGGAAATAAAAATATGTACACATGCATAAAAACATGAAAAAAATGAGCTTTCTTAACACCTTCAGTGTAATTTGCCATTTAACGAAAGTTCGTTGACCTTTGACATTTCTGGTCATAACTTTTAAACGGGGGGTCAAGAGTATATGGTTGTGTACACATTTTTGTTCAGTTTAACAAGACAAACAATTTGATGTGTCATTTGACAGAATTGGGGCAATTTAAAAAATTGACCCCTATTGACCTTATTTTGACCCCTAACATGGTCAAGATGACCATTAGAAATTTGTCACCAAGTTGAAAGTTGTTCCTTGTGATGTAACCAATCACATAAAAGTGAAAAATCAGACTTAGCCAATTTTTCGAAGTAGCCGGTAAATCATGACATATGCTGCCTGACTAAGATGAGCGCAATCATGTCAACTTTTTTTTAATCATACTTAATAGAGCTTATTAAAGCAAAAGTCAAACTGATCACTGTATCACCTAAAAAAAAACCAGTTTTTACCTTCCGAATAAGATCTGTGCCATCATCGGCAACGTCATAATGGCGGACTAGCAGACCAGATTCCTCCAAAGTCTGACGAAATTCTTTCTGTTGGTCTATCTTCCATTCAGGTTCGTGGCCAGTTTTACTCAAAAGCTCATCTTTCGTCTGTATCGAAAGATCAAACATATTTTTTAATGAATTTATCAGCTGGTTACCATTACTTAATATATATTAATTGATTTCAAGTGGTTCGTGCATTGCTAGTTAAAGTACCATCTTACATATTACATTGGTAATGACATCAATATCATTAAACAAGAGAATTTTCATCATGTACTGTTTTTTCTTCAAATTTCAGCGATTTAACTCAAGGCAATTCTATAAATCTTGTACACCCGAATCAACACGTTGGAACTTCCTAAAATGATTTTCTCTCTTTTTCATATGAAAGGTTTAAATTTAACGAATCATCCTGGCTTCAGAAGTCCACAAAATGAAGTAAGAACGGAGAAGATGGAAGTTGGACCTATAAAAAGGTTGTTTATTTTCAGGAATTTTATGACATAAAGAACTATGTTCGTCAACAAGACAATTGATTTACCTTTGCTTTCCTTAGATAGAAGAACGTCTTATCGGATGCATTCTCTCTATCTCGGAGAGCCGAATGGAGAACTTCCAGCTGTATAAAAACAAATCACAATATTTTATAAAGTTATCTTTTGTAAATCTTGGATCAATATCAGGTAAAAATGCATTTTTATCTGTGTCAGGATTCTGAGGTGTTGTCAGCGCCCTCTCTGAAATGTCCCTTGATAATAACAGTCTATAAGTAGTTGCAAGAGGTTTAAACATGTTTGCTTTCGGGTGAACGTTTGGAGAATTACCTCTATAGGAGAAGTCTCTGTTACGCCTTCAATGGCCGGGACATCATTGGGACGCCACGGAGAGGTCGCTGCAGCTACAGGGGACGTCTAAAGGGTCTTCTACTGAGAAAAAGTTCCTACCCCCTTGGCAAGAGCACACTCCAAACAATATTCCTTGGTCTAAGGGATGTATTGGTGACCCATTTTGTGACATGAAATGTACATGTAGACGTCGTGGAAACGTCTTCGTTGGTTTGATACACCTTTTAAAGACACCGTCGCCCTTCACAAGCAGTTTTTCGTCAATGTTAGATGACCACAGATTAAATTTGAGCATGTCAATAACTAGTTAAAGATTTTTTTTCTTAATTGTATGTGATATCTTCAGGCGTAGCAGATCTATGTGACAGCAGATATGTTTACAATACCATATTGACAAGAAGAGCAGTATTGCTTATTCAAACCGTCATATGAATTATTAATTGACTGTAAAAAATTGGGGTGTTAAAAATTACACCAGTCGGGAGCCCAGAGCACCATACCCCAAAGTGCTAAAATTACACCATAGAGATTGAACATACTTAGCATTAAAGGGTGTGTAAGTATCATATGTGTTGCATTAATACCCATGGGTGCTTAACTAACACCAAACTTTAACACCAGGATAAAATAACGACATACACCAATCAACACCAAAGCTTTTTGACGTGAGTAAATATTACTCTAATTTTTTAAATTGACGCACCTGAGTAACACTGCTATTGAATCTGTACTCGTCAATCCACTTCAGATGGTTGAAGTTTGCGATGGCGTAGTCGTAGGATTTATTGAGGAGTTCATCGACCTCGCCTTCCCTTTGACTCCAACCAAAACGATCACCAATAATACAAAGAAAGTAGGGACGACATCGGTCAATCTGAAAGTAGTGAAACAAAGAAATAAACACCTTGGTATCAGTTTATAGTGTATCAAGAAGCGAAATATCAACAAATCCACTCTACCCCGATGGGTATTTCATAATGCTGTTCTACGCAGAAATTTAACTTCGATAATATTGGAACATATTCCTAGGTGCTGAATGGACTACATGTTAGAGATATATATTTGAGCGAAAGAAAGGTTCATCAGTCATGTGTAAAGTGATTAGTTACGAACAGCTCGATGAAACATCCACCATGAGCCTGTTGCAGGAAGACTATGGTTTAACCCATCTAACAAAAATCAAGCGCAAGTCAGAAGGCCTAATATGCGCGTTTCGTTGGTTGAAAATCAAATCGGAAATCTACATTACTGAGTTTGATCGCAATGGGCCTCTACACTTACTTCTCTGAGACATATCGAAAGTGTCTTTCCGTCATTGCTCTGGTCGCTAGTGATACCCCAACGGAGATCGACATAACTGAAGAACACACCGCGATCAAGACACATCTTCTTTATCTCATTGAACACTTTCTTGATCAGGATCTCTCTCTCGGCTGTAAAGTCAAGGAACGTACTGGAGAGAAAGACCCTGATCTCTCTCTTCTTTCTTTGATGCTTTAGGACTTGGCCCCCTTGCCCCTTGGTGCCATCTTTGCCCACTCCTTGATGTTCCGAAGCTGCTGGTTTGCCGTCGTCCGAATATGCCTCAAGGTTCAGCGGACTCGCTTGCGGAGATGTTGATATTGAGCCTATTAAAGATGGACACATTGATATATCATTATGCTAACAAGATATTATAGGACTAACCAAAGTTATATATCATTCGATAAATAGAGTTTGATAATCAAAATATGGCCCTTTGACAATCAGGCTCTGTAAAAGAGATTACGATATTTGTTTTCGTTTTGGTGATAATACTTATATTACTTACAAACTCATAAAAATAATAAACCTACTAACAAATAGTAAAGCGCCATCTATTGAATGCAATCAATTTCTACGCGCATGGTTATCACTATCCAGCTGTAGCTCGAGCTGCCGTTACAGGCGCTGAGTGCATTAAAGGAATAAATGTTGTTGGGTACCAATTCATCTCATCTGGATTTAGTGCAGAACTTTCCAATTGAATAATGAGAGTCGGAAACACAGGCTCACGAGGTCTCCATGTAATCAAGGAACTGAGAACTGGGAACAGATTTATGATATTAATGTCTGGCAACTTTTAGCTTTGTCTATCATGTTATATGTAAAATGGATGATATTCAAACTTTAAAGGCAAACAAGAATTACTTTCACTTCCGGGTCGATCTGTCGACATTGGACAGGTAGGGAGGCCGTACTTCTGAACCAAGCCCCGTATCAGGGTGACCAGCTTCTTTGTGTCCTTGATAATCTTAACATCACACAGAGTATCCTTGAGACCAGTCCTATGTGGCCGACGACACTTCATCCTCAAACTGAATGCAGAGACCTCGATCCCTCGACCTGCAACTGAAAACCAAAGACATCATCTTTCATTGGTAGAAGTCTACCATTTGGTGATCCCAGGATATTTCAAAGAAGTGGAACCTAACTGCTTAAAGTCAAGTACCGGTAAGTGAAACGAGCTAAACTCGATAATTCCACAATGCAACCAAAATATATTGTACTTGTAAACAGTTACTCGCATGCTTCATATTGCTAGAATTGGCTGGGGCTTACGTCAGAATATCAGTTATAACTGTTAAGAGACCAATTGCCGCGTACCTTCTGTGGTTATCCTTACGCTCCTTGATCCTGCACTGTATTCTCCAACGGTCAGTATGACCCTTGACCAAGTATCAGACCTTTCCAGTGTGCCATTCGTACATTTCGTTTGAACCACTGTGCCATCAGATCTTTCTAGAGTGAGTGTTATTTGGTATGTAGATCCAGAGGTAGCGGGAGATCGCAGTGATAAAGAGAACTGTGAAACATAATTCATGAAAGGAACTCTTTCATCACTGCTGGATCCGGGGGGGGGGGGGGGGCACCCCACCCTTGAGAAGCAAAATTAAAATTTGTAATGTACAAATGCCATTAAAACATAGGTGTGCCCCCTCGTTTGAAATTGTAGACCATCTTTTTTTCCTATCTCTTTTTTTTTTGGCTGGGCGATTGTTTTCGGGCACGAAATATCCTTAATTTGTGGTTGAACTTTTTTTTCGTGTCAATATTTTTCTCCGAAAAATCCCCCCCCCCTCTTTTGAAAAATATTGGATCCACCCCTGTCTTTCACGGAAACCAATGGAAAATGATGCATATAGAACTTAGCATGGACCACACTGATATTTAACCTGCAAGATTTCAACTACATGAATATAAAGGCCACTGCACACCTTACGACTAACTGATCAACGATCTAGTTTTCCTCATTTCATGAAAATGTCAATGAAAAGTATCTTTTTATTTGAGGTTCATATTAATGGAAAGAACCCTAATAACAATTTGGATGATTGCAAGCCTGTATTCTGAAGTAAGAGCCAAATTAGTTTCAAATCATAGCCAGTCGTATGATAGTTATGATGTCATTACGACGAGATATTAAATTATTATTTTATTCTAATAAGGATGATAGCATAGTCACAGATTTGAACATAGATATCGGTACGAAGAGAATATTACACAGTCAGATCAGGGAAGTGTTCCCTGGTCAGATAATTCATGATTCAATAATTATTAGCATCAAATTCTACTAGGTTTTGTTCAAAAATTGCATCGCAAAGTAATCTTCAGGTGTGCTATGGCCTTAAGGACTACATAAAATGTACCAATGTGAAATGTTTTATCGCTGGTGATCTAGGTGGCTACCATTTCAGGAGGTGCACTGGTTCCTGCACATCTAATAATTTGATACCCTTGAAAACATCATGATAATAATAATAATAATAGTGTATATTTGTAGAGCGCACACACCGTCAGTAGACGCTCATGGCGCTAGCCGAGCAACAGTTCTCTTTTACAATGTAAAAATTAGATTTTATAGAAATTTATATAAATACTACACAAGAAACATGGACAAGTACAATGTAAGAATAATAATTTCACATCTGCTTCATTCACCCCAACCCATCCATCAGCCCATCATCATGCGGAACCCAGTGCCCTCTAGCTGCCCCGTTCACTGACAATTTAAGGGGTAAACACAGTCAGTACATAACTCACCTGAACTGGTGGAGCATTATCAAGACAGCTCACATCGAAGGAATCCTCAAGATTCATGTGATATTCATAAACACCATTTTCACCGGTTAAGACTAGTCCTGTGACGCAGTGGTAAGAATGAAAAAAAAAGGAAAGTAAATTCACTTTAAGATTTATACTTTCAAAGAATGATCAGCTTTTCCCTTCGTTTGTGTGAAAAGCAAAGGAAAATAATCATAATCATATATGACCATACTACTGGAATAACATTATAATTTATGTTCTAATTCATTAGTAAACTGATTGAAAGTTATTTTCAATAGAAAAACTAAAAATGAATAAACTAAGTATGAAGATCGATATATAGTCTTGAAGTATATGTACATGATTCAGAGAAAATATATCATTCACTAGATTCTAACTCGGTTGCCATGATTGCAATGAAACAAAAAATATAGACCTTACTTTTCTCCACACCGTCACCGCCAAGCTGTGACTGCCATTGCGTAGAATCACCTTCCGGTGTATATTCCTTGGGATGAGAATAAAATAATAGCCATTGAAATGGTCGGAGGGGGCAGCGGAAAAGTTTGGAAAGTGAGGGTGGGGGCTGACTAAGCAAAAACAAAATCATGACCAGATGGTCATTTTTACTTTTGTGCGCACAATTTTAGAAAAAAAAAGATGGGGGATGCATTTCTCCACGTGCGAAAGAGAAATTCCCCATCGAGGCATGTGGTTATGTGCCGCCATACGAGTCCCTCTTGAGGAAATAATTAAAATATAAACTTTCTATTTTCAAAGCATTAAAAATCGAAATTTGGAAGGAAAATGGAATGGGGAGTGAAAAGAGGATTGAGAAGGATTGGAAATAAAATTAGAAAAAAATAAAAACTGCCAATGAAAAAAAAATAAACATGTAAATATGATCACAACATCAGAGCTGAACAATATATATATACTAATCGAACCAATAAATGATACAGTAACATAAGTATTTTTCCATACTTAACAGACTTTCTTAAATTGGTGTATTAAAAAAAGATATGTGGTGAATTTAGCGGAGATGTCGTCGTTATTGCCCCACTTTGCCTTACATACCTTCCTCATCCTAAGAATATCACCTGACCAAGCAAGGTTTCTGATGTCATAACCAGCAATGTGACGGTCAAGAGGAGCAAGATCATCACCAATCTGCAAATATATATATATATATATAGAGAGAGAGAGAGGCAGATACGATTGAATAGTTATTAGTATGAATAGTTAAGGAGAATAAATCATTAATTGCCAACGTGGCATGGAAAAATGATGTGCAAAATTAAGATATTCGTCTAATCATGGACCTATTACTCTGTCAGAGTAGTAGGTCCATGGTCTAATGCAAGTCGACACTACGACTGAAAAAGTCAATATCCATGAAAAAGAACAATAATATAATATAATAATATAGGGTATTTATATTGCGCTCATATCCACATTGTTAGGTGCTCAAGGCGCTCCTATATTACCCGGCTAAGCTAGGCGTTCATAGCGGACACAGCTTTTTGAGGAATTATTTCCTACCGGTACCCATTTACCTCACCTGGGTTGAGTGAGGTTGTGGGTTGTGGATCAGTTTCTTGCTGAAGGAAATTACGCCATGGCTGGGATTCGAACCCACGACCCTCTGTTTCAAAGTCCGAAGACTAATCCACTGGGCCACAACGCTCTACAGATGTATCGCAGTGCTGCGATAGTTGAAAGATAAGCTAAAGTTCAGTTATTTTGAAGGATTTGCTGGAAAGTGCAAGGTGAACACATTTCTTCAATGCCACCGTTCCAAGGTTGTATATATAATACAGAAGGTTTGCATGGTGGAGTTTATAACGTGGAGAAGGTTTACGGTTCACCACGTGTTACATGAAGAAGGGAAGGAAATAAAGGCAGAAAGGAGTCTTCACTCCTGAAGACGGACAGTCAACCTACCCGAAACGTCGAGTAACCTCTCTTCACTTCAACCTGCTACTACTCAAACCATCGCTACTGAAGCCATATTCAGCTCATCTCATCTGGTTTACAGTCCTTTTCAGGACTTCACTCGCTTTCAAGAAAGAATACTTCTAATTTCAATCTATCAGCTTGTATTTCCTTCCCTTCTTCATATTACACATGGTGAACCGTAAACCTTCTCCACGTTATATAATATAGTTTTGTGTAATATAAAATTAAACTTACATTTGACTGGAACAAAATAAACCAGCCACTAAAAATTCACACCAGTCAAATATAAATAAGATATCATTTTAAAAGCTCTGTTTAATAGCTTACCTCTTGCTTTTGACCTGATGATAATTCGTTAGACGAAATTTCAATGCCTGTATCTTCACTCTGAACAAGAAGAGCAGAAAGTTGAATGCCTTTATCTGTATACAATGTAAAATGTATGATATATATTTGGAATATACATGTTCACTCTATCCTAACCAACTGGACCTTAACGCCGTATCTGATTAAGAAAATAAATCAAATATTGCCTGTAAATTTTCAGATGCTATGAAATAATTTCAGGGGCGCGTGCGCGCGCGCGTGTGTGTGTGTGGGAGAGAGAGAGAGTGACAGCTGCTGTTGTTCTTATGTTGAGGTGGGTAGATGGTGCATAACATATAATGTTATGCAGGGCCCGCTGGTAGAGCAGTTTCCTAACTGAAGTGGCTACCCTGGGTAAATAAAACGTTATTATTATTATTTTCATTTTTATACGGATGAGTGAGTGTGTGTGGGTGGGTGTGTGTTTCCTTTTTTTGTTGGTTGTTGTCTTAGTTTTTTATGTATTTCATTTCATGAAAAGCAATTTCATTTTGCTACATAGGTGTGGAGAGCAACACAAAAACAGAAGAGAATAAAAATTATGATTACGGAGAGGATGAATTAATTTACGATGTGGCATTTTCTTGTTCACTGATATTGTTCCAGATTAATAATTGCACTAGGATTTTAGTCAAGCGACTTACCACTTTTCAGGGAGATGTCAAGGGTACCATCAGACACAGTAACAGGAAGTGATGCTTTCTTTGCAGTGCATTCTGGGATAGTTTCTGTCTGACTATGCAATTGCTGTTGAATCTAATGTGATGTCATAACAAATTGTAAACATAATGATACACAAAGACTTTTCAACAAAAATCGGTTACGTTCAAATTTATTTTTTTCATTCGAATATTTGGGGTAGCGAAACATCATTATGATTTTCGCTTGTCTGAAAGTAATTCTTATATATTTTACTCTTTCTATTATGAACTTTTCCGCGCTCATTTTTGGCTGCCCTACAACTCAACAGTTTATTCAGACCTACCAAGAGTCCAATCCAACCGTTATCATTGGAGGGGAAGAGGAAATATTTGATATTTCAGATAAAAACTAGAAAATAAGGAATATTTGACATTGTATCCTGCATTACCGTGGGTGGTGTAGGCCTATTATGAACATAAGCATACGTTCACAGTTTTTGTCTTTTTATCAGATTTTGATGAAGTGTACGCTATTGTGCTTGTTTTGCATTACGTTTATTCAATCAAAAGCTTTCTTCATGTTCAGATGGATTGGATTGAAAACTTACCTGAGTTGATAAATCATCTCCATTCACTAGAGCAGTGACGTCATCTAAACCCGAGGACATTGCGAACAGTGTGAGGACATATCTCCCTCCGGGCATAGGAATCTAATAACGATGAAATCACATTTTATAAAATCGTGTGTATTATTGGCAAATGCCCTGTACCCCCCGTCAGAGATAAAAAGACAGAAATTGTTCTAAAATGCTACAACATAATAGCTCCTCTTATTTTTCTATATTGTGAATTTTCACTTCAATGGAATGGTATACATGTATTTTATACAAACATATACTAGTACGGAACGTTTCAATTATGACATCTATAGGCATACATGTTTCACTGGTAACTGCCTTATTCTGACCGATTTGCAATCTCGGTTAAGTTGCTACACATAGGAACAAAAGTTCAATCTTAAATGCAGTTCATAAAAAGTTTACTCATTGAAGACATCATATCAACTAACTAATTTGAAGAATTCCTCTAAACCAACTACCATGGTAACATTGCTATTAAAACATTCAATCACCATCAACGTTTCCAGGGTAGTTGCCATAATTGTAACTCTTATAAAAAAGACCCTAGAAGAACATTTTTAGTGAGTCAATTATACATACTCTGAAATCCAAGGTATCATCATGTCTTGGTCTATTTCCTATGAAGGTAGTATACAATGAGCCATCATTGGTGCTTCCAACTACTTGGGGATAGTTCCTCAACGGGTCAATGTGACAGCCGTAGTAGTATCGATCTGTGTAAGATTGACCAATAAGATGAGTCGTTACATTGCTTTCAATGGTACCTTTAATGTAATCGTGATTTTTATTGGTTTTCAACAATGTGTCCATGGTAGTTAAGAATGAGAAATTTACCACCAATCGCGGTTATTGAATTCAAAGGAGTGCTGTTGATTGGCCTTCACTTAGAATTATGTGTAATATGTTAAATCAATCGGCCTGGTAAGATGTTAGAAAAAAAATCTAGTAAACAGGGAACATGCATATTCGTTAGGTAAGACTTTGTCCTGTGTGCGCTTTTATGTTTTACGTTCAAAGATTTTCTCGATTGAATTGTAACGAACCTTCTGGATGCAAAGTCGAGCGCGTGATGCAAAAGTCCGCCCACCGCTATACGCACACAACTTGTGCAAATCAAGCTAGCTCAGCTGAGCGCAAAAACTCTTGCACCATGTACACGTTCATCTCTCAATGCTTGATTCATGTGCCTGACACAAGTTCGGAATTGCTTGTAATTTGCTCACTGCTGTCATGGAAGGGGACATTCTGTCAAATTTGTTGGTATGACAATGTTTTCCTGTCATTCTGTTATGAATAGGTTCTAAATCTATGCGTATTATGATTACTATAACGTGATAGATCGACTAGATCTAGATCTATTATAGACGAACGTATATTGTCTGTCTCTCCTACTCTAGCTCGCAGTAAAGTTTCATATCTCACAAGCGATATGTGTAGACTCTTTGTCACAATTCGAGTTACTAAATTGTCATTTATCATATTTTTCACACTTTTAGCGTCCCAAAATTTAACCGAGGAAATGATTTTTTTATCATTTACGTTTAATCAAATGCTGATCAATGATCAGGTCATTTTAAATGTATAGCAAAATAGCTTTGTGGCGAATTGCCGCCGATTTTCTTTCTTAGCGCTCATCGCCATGGTTCACCCAGCGTACGTGGCTTGTAATTTCTGTATGAATGTATATACGATGTATACGTAGGTGCCACACCCAAGTTGATACGTCGGGCAAAGTGTATTGGTTGGTGTACAAGCTAGCAGCAGGCATTACGTGTCTTGCTTTCGTTGGGTTAAGACATGTAATCGTCTGAGTTTCCTACCAGTCGCAATTTTTATGTTTCCTGAGTTGTATCTTTACGTTGTTTTAGTCACCAAATCAATCTCACATATTTGGAATGAAGTCTTCAATATTTACCAAGTTTTTGATAAATCTATGAGAAGAGTGGAGAATTTGTTCTTTTTGGTGTATTTGAAAACTCACTGCGGTGAGTTCTATCATCGGGTCTGGGGTCGGCTACTATATCGGGTACGTCCATGCA
The DNA here is from genome assembly GCF_018143015.1 of Lytechinus variegatus. NCBI lineage: Eukaryota > Metazoa > Echinodermata > Echinoidea > Temnopleuroida > Toxopneustidae > Lytechinus > Lytechinus variegatus. Next base: position 42,118,761 of record NC_054747.1, on the reverse strand, counting down.
TGCAGCCATTACTTTTATGGGATCATCCGGGACAGCTCAAGGTCGGGGACGTCGCAACACAGAAATTCATCGATGTGTCGCAGAAATATCGACGGCACGATCACCGGCAAGAGTTTGAACCTTGTTTCCAAACCAGGGGCCCCACCCTACCGCGAACTGATAATCATGTTTCATGTGACACTACTTATTAGTCGCTTTATAGCTATCATTTTTTTTTGGCCTTCGCCAGGGTGAAAAACGGACACGTGAGTCCGTAATTAGGTAAAATGCTTGTTCACTTTTACTTCTTTATTGGGTAAACTTTTAGGAGTGTGAGTGTATCAACCAACGACATTGGACTGATTGAATTTTGCGCTTATGCTCTTATCAACATCATGAAGAAACTAATATCAAATTCCCAATATCAAAATTAGTAAAGTTCCTCACCAGGATCTGAGCAGATGGATGGTAAAGCAGATCGCCCATCAACGAAGAGGGCGCCGTTTACATCCTGGTAGGCTGGACCACCGAAGTTGATAGCGAACTGGACACCAGGTAGTTGCTTCATGACCCGACAGGGTGAACCCTCTAACTCGATAGTCACATCTCTTCTCTCTGGAGATAGAGGGGAATGGGTGAGAAAGAATTTAACTTATTCATTTCCGACTAGTATACAGGATAAGGTGGACCCTGTAACACAAGAGTTAGCGATCAATCGTTCATTTGAAAGAAAAAATCTGATTGGTTCCTACTCAATCTACTCAGCAAGATGTGTATGCAATGATGATCTTGATTGGTCTTTCATTTCGTTATAAGTCGCTTATCTTTGTGTACGGGGAATATATCAACATAGGCAATCCAAAAATCAAAACATCTCAAACATTCACCAATAAAGAGACAGTACATCACAATATATATTTTGCACTTTGTCGACTTGTTTGTCAAAAAGGTCACGACGTTATGAGAGTAATGTTCCGGTTTACCAAATGATTTACAATAAATACGTTTCAGTAACTGTGGGATGATTCATAAAGTTGTTCGTAAGTAACGAATGACTTTACGAACAACTAGTGATATCTTTCTGGATGTTATTTTATATTTATCATTCATTAATATGTTGCACAAGAGAGTATCACCAGACGTTCGTAACATACGAGCATTTTATTTTCTTAACACCCACCAGGTCATCCCAAGCATATATTTTAACATACCTTGTAACATACCTTGTTGCGGGCGTAAAGTTTTACCTATGAAAACTTGTTTGCCCCTCTCCTCCTTCCAATTTCTTGATTTCTTGATTTCATAAAGTCAGTATAGTGGAACAAAACTGGAACTAGTTGTATGGCAATGTAATTATCGATACTTTCGCTTACCTTTATTTTTCAAATTAACACTGGCTCTAAAGACGTACACGCCCTTCCCCTCTTTGATCTCATTTGAAACGTCTTTTTGGAAGGTAAACCTCCCCGACTTTTCCTCCAACTCGGATTCATGTACGACCACGGCAGTATGGTTGCCAGACTCAATCTTGATGTCAACTCTTCTATCGGTCCAGACGTTCAAGCAGCCATCAATGATGGAGAGATGACCACGCAGCGGGGTGTCAGCTCCTGTAGCGATGCAGTCGCTCTGAAGGCACCTAGTTTCAACATCTTCAAGGTCCTCCGGTGCATTTGAGAAGAAGGCATACCGGCAAGGGCCAGTCAGGTCCGGTTTCAGCCTCACCGCCAACTTCCCTATCTTCTTACTCACCAACCAAAGGGCTGGGGTCGACAGTGACGGATCATCAGTGCTTTCTGCGATGTAGTACACACCCACCTTGTTCACCATTGGTGCCACAAAGTACAGAGCCGATGTGACAAGGTTGGTGTCAGGGTTAGACCTGGAGCATAGTAAGAACATTGCTCGGCCATAGTGAGTTCGGATCTTGGGTACAAGAGTTGTGCTGTGCTCGCCGTTGTAGGTTTGAGTGAAAAATACCTTGCCACAAGGCGAGGTGTCGGGTGTATCCTCGGCATAACTTCGGTTGCATAGGAAAACAAAGTGGCTATCTGGAGGGCCTTCGATCTTGAAAAAGCCGTCCTGGTTAATGTCGAACTTCCAGTTGTTTTTCATCTCATTCGGTCCACATTTCCCAGCTGGAACAGCATCAAGCTTCCAACAATCCCCAATCCTCTGGACCTCTACCATATAGCAGCAGGCGACGGGGGTGCTTTCATCAGACCTAGACGTGCTACATCCCACAAGAACGGACACAGTGTACTCAACGGTATCACTAAGGTGGACAAAACCAAGCTCCTGGAGGCTTACATCAAGGTTACCTTCTGGTGAACACTCTCTTTGTGGGAAGCGTCCTCCACGGGTAAAGATAGCCTGGTTGGAAAACAAAGTAACATCGTGTCTACCATCTCTCATCTTCATGATCAAATCCCCGTCGTGATTTGTTTGGAGGTCACGTGCGATTGAAGCCGCAAAGCGTCCGTTGTCCCTGGCTGCAGGTATACCTAACCTTGACGTCACAATCAGCTTGGTGTTGAACGTATTCGAGTTGAAACCGGATTGAACTAGACTCAACTGACTCTGGGTGGTCGACTGACGTTGCCGGGTATGAAGCAGGATAGCTGAAGCACCACCATGACCAGCGTTCATGTTGTAAGGCAGATGTTTCTCTCTTGGAAAGACACCATCATTAAACTCCTCCAAGGAGATTGTTGGTGGTGATTCTGAAAGTGAAATAAAACGTTGAACAAAGTTGATTAGCAGTGGCGGGTTACATGCGTGAGCTGGAGGTCCCGAATTTCCTTAAAATTAGAATTTTTATTGTGGCATTCCATACTGGATCCAAGGCTACTTGCACGGTGCATACTCATTTTAACTGTTTATAAGTGAAATTTCAAACTACCTCACCATGGCACCTCGCACAGAATGTTTTCATACCGATATAGCTTTGAAGCTGCTGGAAGGGATTACTCTTCGAGGTTCAGTACAAGAGTCGAAAAGTTTGTAGCAATGTAGATCTTGTTTTGTTTTCTTATCAGTTATGAATGTAAAAAGGGAGTAGCCTAGATAGGCCAATGGCTATTTGTTACTCCCTCACATCCCATTCATATACTTCATGTTTTGTTTTCACTTGTTATTTTGTCTAATAATGTACAACTGTCATTTTGTTTACTCTATTAGATTAACTCACTATATATTGTACCCTGTGTTTTAGAGATGTGAAATAAATGAATTTGAATATGAATATTGTAGCAAAAAAAAAGAAATAAGACAAAATTATATGAGTCTAGAACGTATACATTTATAATTTCTGGAAAGATAAACTTACGTGAATAATCTTGCATCGTGATTCTAGGCACTCGCCTCCCGAGTACAGACCTGTCAGAGACCTAATCCTCAAGCTCCTGTTTGGGAAACCATTCAGAGAAATACAATCCGTCAAATAATCTTTGAATTAACCATGGAATCACCTCACTATCCTTTTTTTTTGGGGGGGGGGGTTATTCTTTGAGAGAGTATTTATCTCATTTAAATACTAGAGGGTTCTATTCTTATATTTAATTGTTGGAAAAAAAGTTTGATTAATCCCTGAACATTGTTGTACATACCGTGATTTGGAAATCTCATTACAAATATTGTTAAAATAGTGTGCAAAAATAAAATACTATATGATGCTAATAATAAAAAAAAATTATAGTCACAATTCCCCTATGAACAAAGTTTCTGTTATCTTTTCCCCTCGTTTTTATTTCTTTGTTACCAAATATGTTCCTTATTTTACTTGTTTTTATCCATGATAAACTACCCTCTTTCACTTTATTCTATTCCCTTTTTATAAACCTTTCTCCTTAATTTTCCTCCTTTAGTTTTGGGCACAATAGGAAACCGATTTGATGACATTTATAAGAAATGAAAGCCAGGGGAGCGTTTCATGAAAGGACTTGTCCGACGTTTTATCCGACAAGTCCTGTTTTATCCGACAGTTACTATAGTAACAGTGCTTCTCAACCAATCAGAATCCAGGAAAGTTGTCAGATCTGACAACTTGTCAGACAAAAATATTGATGAAACGCCCCCCAGAATTAGCAAGAGATGGTGATACATAATGAACCTTTTATCACTATTCTCTTTCCCCATTAGAAAGTCAGCTAATTGGGCGCTATGAGACTTAAAAGTATTGTTTAACTTTGTGAGCAGCCGATTTAAAAAATTCTCAAACCAAGGTGAAACATGTGTACAAGTGCATGTATTCAAACTAATAAACCCTGAAAACAGCCATTATTGAGAATGAAAAGCTAAAACTACAAGGCAAACCCCGATTTTGTAAATGTGAGTCTTATATAACCTAAATAGTACACATAAGTGTATGGGATGAAATTAAGATGGTGTTTCCGGTCACTTTATATTTCAATTTTTGAAGCACTAAATAATTATTTTCGAACGCAATTTTTTCTGGGCTTCATTTTTGTAGCATATCACAGACACAGGTGATAACTGTGACCTTCTAGCTCAGATATTTTAAAAGTCAAACCAATGTTAACCAATCACTTTAACAGAATACCAAATTATCATAACTACTCAAGCCTTCGCGTGGTCATAACACCCTTATCACCCACTTTTGTTTTTATAATCTGCATTATACAATATTTCATTTTTTTTACAGATTTGCCAAGAAGGACCAACTTGACTGAACCATATAGTATTAAACAGTGCTAATTCCACATGTTCAAGGGGGATAAGTCGTTGTCTCACTTGACGAGGAGAAAATCAAACGTTTAAATATGTCATATTATATTTAATACAAAAGAAATAGTGAGTGAATGACGTCATCAGTCTCCTCATTTGCATACCGATCAGGATGTGCATATAACTTTTTTGTTAAATTAAGCAAAACTTAAACAATAAAAAAATATCACAACTTTCCAATCTTACATCCTATTTTTCGATGAAATTTTCATTATAATGTTTGTTTGATGTTCCTCTTTTTACTGAAATTTACTTTTTGTTTGCGTGGGCTTGTCCTTTAAACATCATAAATCTTTGCAATCTTAGTTTTCGCACAAAGAATGAATAGTTCACATTCAAATTCTAACGATCAATTATGGAAGGCAAATAAATGTTCGTAACCACGGTAACGAATCGCACGATAATAATAATAATAATAGCCAATTTTTATAAAGCGCTTTTCCAAGAATAGCCAAAAGCGCGTTACAGCATATTATTACCCCGGTCATTGGATTCATTTCAATCCCGCACGAAAAGTGCACAATTTCCACTCCCTGGGGAGCATTCTTTGCATTCATCGCAGCCTCAATATGGCGCTGGCAAAATCAAACATACAGTATCTTTCGGATCCTACCGGGTACCCATTTAGCACCTGGGTCGAGAGTGGCAAAGTGTGGATTAAGGCCTTGCCAAAGGACGCTAGACCATGTAGACCGCGGTGGGATTCGAACACACGGCCCTCTGTTTACAAGGCGAGAGTCAGAACCACTACACCACGGCTCTTAATGGGAATAAGGCATATACGCTTTAACAATTTGTTTGATATCCAAATCATCACCATTGTTAAAAAGTATTGAACATATCCGGCAGTATAACCAAACTGTCATTAGTCTACACAACGAAAAACCAAAGCGAGTATCGGTGGACCGAAATGATATGGGACGAAGCCAGGATGGTATGAGACGGTGCAAGAATGAAACCTCACACGCCTAAGCTAACGGATAAAACCATTTTGAATAAGCACCTACGGTCGAGGGAATCAATTATTTTTCGACCGAGTATCCCACTGAATCATAACCCCACCCCATCCCCCCTCCCCCCTCCCTATTAATAATGACGCCAACAATTACGATTATGTGACCAGCCACCCAAAAAGCAACTCTAAGTCGGCTAAAAAGAAGTTTGAGATTGTTATTGACAACATGATTGAGTTTGTAAAAGCACAACCTAATATCTGACTTGTCAAACTTGATCAACAATTGTGGCTGCCTCCCTTTATCCTTGATAAACGAACGGAATTTCGGTTAAATACTCTCACCCCAACAGAGATAAAGTATATTCACAGACTTTGGTGTGGCTTAGTGGAACTCTATCAATTCGTCATCCCACGGTCCAAATTCTGAGGTAAAATATATTCGGAGGCTTTAAAGCAAGTACAGTAGCATTGAGAAACATAATGACAGTCGACTGGTGTTCGTCCCCCTCCCCCCACCCCTCTCTCTTCTATTCTATTCTCTTCTATCTCTAACAAGAACTGCCGTACCTTGGCCTTTTACAGCCATATTGTACCAACACCCACAAAAAAAAGTGAGTCACCTTGACTCACTTTGGCGAGTCACCAGTTTGTCCGTATAGCGAAACACTTTTACGAATATGTGAGTCACCATGACTCATTAAAGATGAGTCTGATCAGAGAAGACTCATTTTTAATGCATCATAGTGACTCATCTTTGCCTTGCAGACTCATTTTTGATGAGTCATGGTGACTCACATAATCTAAAGACTCACTTCAAATGAGTCACCTGACTCATTTTAAGTGAGTCATTAAGACGCAGACTCATTTTTAATGAGTCATGGTGACTCATACAATCTCAAGACTCACTTTAAATGAGTCACATTGACTCGTTTGAAGTGAGTCAGTAAGACTCAGACTCGTTTGGAATGAGTCACGGTGACTCATGTGATCCTTCTAGTGTGTCGTTATACGGACAAACCAGTGACTCATCAATGATGAGTCAGGGTGACTCACTTTTTGCCTAGGTGAGTCACATGACTCAGATGGTTTTACTTAAATGAGTCATTACTTCTGTTCGTAGATCAAGCCTCTTGACTCACTTCATGTATGAAGAAGTGAGTCAAGGCGACTCAACTGAAAATGAGTCAAATACATATGATAATTAAACCAAAAGGGTGTAAAATGATGCCAAATAAAATAAATGGTCTGTTGTCATCATAGGGGCTTTTCCAAAAATGATTAATAACATTTTCCAAGTAAACATAGATCATCAGCAAAATTGAATGGATCAGGAAGTCTCTTTGCATGCTTTAGAAAAGCCGATTATGATGGACCTACAACCAACAGATCAATAGCCTAATGCTAACTTAACAGACACATCACAATCAGTTAAAGCAAAAGAACTAGAATGTATAAATGCATTGTACATGCCATCTGATTTATTTCCTCTCAACAATAAATCTCCGGAGTCACCACCAATATTACCAAAACAAAAGTGACCATTATGCATCAGTGATGTAACCACAACAGACAGAAATGTGTCTCATGGGATAAATGTTTAAGAGTTTACTTGAAAAATAATTATGGTTGCTGTGCATTTCTTTCTATAATAAAATCTATTCTCAAGCATAGAATCCAGTCACCAAACATGTAAATAAGTGCACTGCTACCTCTCATCAAATAAAAAATAAAACTCTCAAGAGAGAGTGATAGACTTTATAACTGATTGGCAACATGGTTTAACCGACTAAACAAAGATAAAGCTGTCACAAAACGTCTATGAAATTGGAGAGAGTGTGATAATGATAGTCCATTATTTCTCACAGTAATTATCCTTAATAACTTTTTTTTTACCCTGATACAACAATGTTTCGACCTCGTTATAATGAGATTCCACTGTAATTCAAATATCGAACTTCACAAAAATCTCTTCCCAAATCGTACATTTTTTACAGTAACATTTCTTCACTGAAATTGAAACAATTCATAATTCATTGAAATTCATAATTCACTGAAATTCATAATTCACTGGAATTGAAACAATTCAATGAAATCATAATTTTTTTATAGTATCATTTCTTTACTGAAATTGAAACAATTCATAATTCACTGAAATTCATAATTTACTGAATTTGAAACAATTCACTATACGTGAAACCTTCAAACATGAATTCCTAAGACTCTGCTTACAACACAATACCATTGTTTTGGTACTTCAAAACCAATAACAGCTTTCCAGAAACCTTCTAAAATTCAGAAATTTTTCAAACTTAAGCATACGTACAAACACAATTTAAATTTAAGAATCCCCATGCATGACAAGGGAATCCCCCAAATGTCAATTTTTGCTGTAGGAAAACCCACAAAAATATTTTACTACTAATAGTACAAAAAACAATTTCAAAATGTGCAATTTGGATACTCAATTAATTTGTAAAGCACTTCGCAGAATTCACCATTCTTAATACCATTTCTCTCACTGTGAAGCCCTGGTATTTTCCGCAAAATCTGCCTCCTATAGCAGCTGTATCTTCAAGCAGATACTGACCTTTTCTATTTAAATATTTTTGTGCAATTTTTTTTAAAGGGAATGATGAGTGTGGTGATTGGGCTATTAAGTAATACCTTTGACATGCTTGGAAGTGTGCAGATTGGCTTAAAATTAATGACAGTGCTTTGTCAAATTTATAAAATTAGTTTCAAATCAGTTGCATGTGCTTACCATCTCAATAAATGTAAACATTGAGAATTGTTTCCATCATGTACTGATGTTGGAAGCCATAATCTTGAAAAGTGCCTTTGTATAATTCTTGGAATTAAATACTAAGTTGCTTGAAACTTACAAACTAACTAAAATTCCATAGAGAACCTTTAAAATGTTGTAATTTTTCAAATTTGTGGTGTTAAACTTATTTACATGTACAGTAACAAAATGTGTACAAAAATCAAAAAGTAGAATATTAATAGCTTAGTCTTCAATTCCCCCTCCCCCCCAAAAAAAAATTGTTGACCATCTGATCTGTAAAAATTTTGGGTCCAAATATCTTTTCTTTTTGTGTGTGCAAAATCCTATTTTATCTGTGACAAAAATTTCATTAAGCATTTATACGTAATTCTTGGGATATGAAAAGATTTCCAATTCAAGGGCCACTGAAATTTGTACTGAAGCAAAGCGAAATAATGCACATACTTGATGTCTAAATTCACGGTCAACCTGTCGTATCTATTTCAATCTATTTTGCACATAAAAGACAGATACAACACCTAAGGTGATTGCACGTAGAGAAAGTGTGGTCAGATGTGTTGCAGTAGCATCACCCAAGTAATTAATTTTTCTTAAACTGAAGAACTACTGGCATCAGCATTTCGGACAGCATTTAAGTCATACAGGCTTCTTACGACCTTGGATGAGGGTTGAGATGTGGAATCTATGTGCATCAGAATCTTCTGCATGAATGTGAGGGTGTTACCCATCTTGGGGGTGTATGATCAGATGAATACATAATGGGCCAACATAAGCAGAGAGACTGCTGACATGAGGTAGGTGGTTTTCTCGCAGATGACTTCATTCTCTGCTGTAATATAGGATGATTGCAGAATTTCCGTGAATTTTTCATGATCACTGCTCAGAGTCAGACCTGCACTGTCGGGCTTAGTTTTGTAGATGATTTTGGCGATTGTTCCGTTTTTTATCCTAAAAAAGGGAAACATAAGTGAGAAATGCTGATTAGTTTATTTCTGGTAAGGTACACAGGGCAAATTGGTTGATCCTAGTGAAAATGATAACTTCAAGGTTATGCTAATACATATACTGCTAACTGTACTGTAGTCCAAGATGTATGATATTAAATGAAACACTATAGTATTTATTTTTATACTTTACAAATTGTAGCCTAAAGAACCGCAAGACTTACAAAATTGTAACTGTAATAAAGAATTTCTTAGCCATGGTTGAGTAAGTGTTCACTATGAATTATCATCCAAGCTCTATCAAATTACATGGATGGAAATGAATAATAAATTGGACTCAGAGTTGAGAAATGTACTACTTTCTTAAAAACACCAAAACATCAAGTTGAACAGTTTGTATAGCCATCAAATCATTTATATACAAGTGGAACGCCTCTGGCAGTCTCGCCTGCATTACTCAGTTCAATATAGCAGCATTGCTGACTTTGATGGTCAAAGTTCATTAAAGGAAAAGTCCACCCCAACAAAAACACTGACATGGCAACACACCTGGCTCATGACATACTCCATTGAAAGTGCTTTTGTTGTTTTTTGGAAGCCCCCCAGTTATGGCCGCCACAAATTACAGTGAGGTGAAGTCGAATTCACCTATACTTTTCTTAAGCCACTTTAAAAATTTCTAAGTGCCTTTTAAATCTGCAACTTTCAATTAGAATAATATTAGCAATGAATTAATTTTTTTTTTTTGGGGGGGGGGTGAAAATTAAGATATAGGACCTACTCTTCACTTTAAACCCCTATGAATTAAACCCTGGTGAGATATTGGTTTATAGGCTTCAGGAGGATGTTCTCAATTTATGTATCAACTCTGGAGATAATTTGAGATTCAATAAATCAATTTTCACCAAAATTATACTGATGTGTAATCTTCTTTACATTGATGCTAAACAAAAGTTAGCAATCAAAATACTTAATCAAATGGGCAAAATCTAATCCCTTATTCTCATAAGTAGAATTCTATGGTAGGCAATGTTCTTTTCTTAATCTTTCGAAGGTTAGGATCTTACTGTGATAGTGAGTTATACATCATTTCAAAACTTATTAGAATTTCCTGTGTTAAAAGAGAGATTAAATCCAATATCTATTTCTTCTGACTTTTTAAGAGTTTTGTGGTGCCAGGTCTCATATGGCCTGTCAGTTGAGCTATCTAAATGGACATGCCTGCGACAGCTTCACTCACTCAAAATTCTGCTGATATTTTTATAAACCTTAAATGAATTTTAAGCATCAAACTTACCTGGCTATGCTGACAAAGCAATGCCTTCTCTCGAAAAATAGTAGGAATCAACAGAAGTGCTCCACATGATTTGATCACTGCAAAGAAAAAAAAATGAAGACTGAACTCAAGCAATGTAAATCGAACTCCAGAATATCAGTATTTTTGTGGTTGTCCATTCAGAAATATTAAAAATATACAGTATACAATATACATTTTGACCAACTGGCCTGGGTCATCCTTCTTTAACCATTTGAATTGCACATCAGGTATAAATAGAAGAGTACACTTTGGAGCCATGTAATTATTGTCTTTCTCTCTCTTGAAATTAAAATGGGGTATATGGATTTGGGGCTGGTAAAACTCGGGCGGGGGGGGGGGGGGGGGCAAGTACAGTAACTCTTTAACCATTTTCAAAGTTTTCCTCCCAAGAATGAAATTATTGCAAACCCACTCCTTATCAAACATCTCAATAACATACTTTTCCTGGTGTCTTCATTTTCTGCTGCTGCAGCCAAGATCCGGTTTTGGAGCTCCAAACCTTGCTTGGGAGTCTTACATATCTCTAGTCATGGATCAGCATATTAAAATGTCCTGCTTCCAACTTCTGCTTAATTGGGTCCTCTGACAGTCTCTCAAACTCTTTCAACATCAAATGAAAATAATAAACAGGGAATTTAAACAGGGCAGTCTTATGTTTCTCTGCGTGAAAAAAAAGAAAAAGAATAGGTGTGTAAAAATTGGCTCAATCAAGAATAATTTTGAAGACCATGTGCAAATCTCTACACTCTTGATAAAATGACCCAACTGACTCCAGTCTTTCTTTGTCTCCACGAGTTGGAATCACTTTCATTCTATATATACAATGATCAATGTATTGAATTCATATGGAAATTTATTAGTGAACAATTACATACAGTTCTTGAAATGGGCCTATCACTTAACCCATTCACAAAGATAAGTTTTTGCATATGAGATGCTCAGTGAAATTGTCCCTTACTTGTCAGCAAGAACAAAAATTCTAGTAAGAACGAAGAGTAAATATTTTGCTCTTGTAAATTTTAGCACTTTGCAAATTTTGATCTCCTTTAATAATTTTAAGCCTGTACACGCTATTTACTGCATGGAGTGTGAAATGGTAGGACCTTTAGATTCTTCTCGATCAACAGACATGATATGATTGAGATCAGATAAAGATTAAAATTTCAAACTTTCTAAATAGTATGTTTTTACACAATTTATGGATTATTTCAAAGATGGATACTAATAAACTAGGTTAAAATACAGAATGTGATTGCATGATCATAGAAATGTGAACATACCCATTTCTATAAAACTTATAGCTCCAATTCTAGTTAACCCTAACTAGGCGTTTTTTTTTTGGCTATTCTGTGGCCGGAGGGGGGGGGGTTGATTCAACCCTCCGGCCTGTTTAGGGTTAAGCATGGACTTGCTTATTGCAAGAATAGACCCTTGTTACACGAAAATCTAATGGTAGATTCTTGTTCATAAATGAAGTTTCTTGATCTGTATTTACGCTGATTTGAACTTACCTCATCTTCACGGAAAAGGTAAGGGTACATATCCTTCAAGTAGGATTCAGTCCAGTTGCTGTTGATGATACCCTTGCGCCTATGGGCTAAAGTTAGTAGATTGTCTTTCATCAAGCTGTCCTGTCTTGTTTTTCTGGATTCATTCTGAAGCATCTTGATGTGAGCATTGATCGTTTCTTCATCCTCACCTTCTTGGGATGCAGGAAGGTACTTTCTTTATGCCATACATGTGTTTGCCTGCAGCTTTGTCTGGTTTGGGTGTAGTCCCCTTTTTTTGCTTCCATTTGTCCTAATGGATTATCACGTTCATGACACTTCCTGCAATTCCTGAATCTGTTGCGTAGTGACTTCTTCCAGTAGCCCTGTAAAAAAATTATAAAATTATAAAAAACAAATAAAATGTGCAAAAAAGAAAAAATGAATTGGAAATATTCTTAATGTTACTTTGATGGGATAAATGTGACACATGCTTTAGATCTATAGTGACTGCATTTCCAAGTTAATAAAAACAAAAACCACATCCATTCAAGATGGGGGCTCACATCTCAACATTATCTAATAAAATTATTTATCTTAATTATTGTTGGGAAAGGGGCACTTATCAAATTAAAACCACCTCAGTAGACCAGGAATAGGTCCTACAGTACACCTCTACATTTTTCTGTGAGAAGGAAATGCTTGTAGTCTAGACTCACCCAAGGGTTCATTATATGCCTGCCTGTGGGGAATCTAGGACTATATGGTATGCCAATGCTGTACACAGCACACAATGTAAAAAATCATTAAAATATCACTTTTGTGACCATAATAATAATTTCTGTACAGTTGCAATTTATTTTTCATTAGTAGCTTGGGGGTAATTTTTGTATTCACCAGAGCACTTGAAACTTAAATTTTGGGCATATTTTTGTGTACGCCCTCTATTAGTGGAAAAATAAAGGCAAGACAATTGTAGTTTTTCAATCTCTATTTTTAATTAAGAAAAATTAATTTAAAGAATCAAATTTAATTAAGAGACAAGTTACATGTATATGATAAATAGCTGTAATGGAACCTAACATTGTCAAAAAATTAAACATTTGTCCCAAAGAAAAGGAGAAAATAGGCCAAACATTGCCAACCTTATTTCACCACACAGGGGGCTGTAACACTAACAGAGAACATGGTTATATCATAACCTTGTTCACAGAATGAGTGGTCTAGATTTGATCTACCTGACAAAAAACATACGGATATGTGAACATTTTGAACTCAGATTATATCGATAGGCAAGTGACAAATAATAGTAAGTGCCAGACCTATCATCCAATAAGAGCAAGAATTGAAAAATACAAGAACTTGTTCTTCTCAGTACCGGTACCATCATCAATCATATGGAACCACCTGATTGACATCGAATAAACTCGCCATCGACAAACTCATTCAAGAATGCCATCGAAAAGACCTAAGTTCTAATCATCCCTTCGCCCTCCCTCAAGCTCACCCGATCTCAGGCTCATCCGATGCGTTCATGCCAGGAGGGCCCTGCATCGTACACATCCAGATCCAGATTATAGGCCTAACTGTTAGATGTGGTAATCTGTTTCGTAGGATCGGGGGTCAGGTGTCCGGACATTTTATATTTTTGAAGCCTCCTTTTTTTTTTGTCTTTTGATTAGCCTACCCTAAAAATATGAATTCAATAGTTGTAATCATCTTCTATTTTGTTCTCTATAATATTTCCTACATTTTGTACTAAAAATTGATGAAACTTCGCCTGCAAATTTCTTTGACTTGCTAAAGTCCGGACACACAACCTGTCCGAACACACAACAATACATATCTACACTCAATTAAACAGACGCGCAGCGGAGCTACACTGTACTACAGCCCTACAGTACAGCCATATAGCACACACACATACACGCATCCGTCTGGTGCTGGTGCACGTAATCCCGCACGTAATCCTCTCAAAGTTCCACAAATCATCACCTAAATTGAGAATCAATTATTCATGTTCACCAAATTTCCTCTCATTCTCTTCAGCAAATTAATTTCTCAGCGGCCTACAGGTGAAATGAACAAAATTATTCTCAAAACTGCAGGATTAAAACGATTTTACTCACAGTATTCTCTTGATCCAATTCAGCAATGGCGACGTCAAACGGGAATGTTCGCGCGATGGTTGACGTCATAGCGTAAGTAGCGCATGCGCGCACGGCTTTATTCTTGACTCATTTTTTTTTGTAAATGAGTCAATCGCCGATCTTGACTCATTTTTTACAACTATGTGAGTCAGTCGGAGCATTCTGCAAGTGAGTCATTTCGTTATTGACTCACTTGTTAATTACAGATGAGTCAACTAAGACTCATTTAATTTTGTTAGTGAGTCAAGTTTCGCCTGACTCACAAATATTATACATAAATGAGTCACATGACTCACTTTTATCTGTGGGTGAAGGTTTCAAATGAAATGGTGTAACAGCAAATAAAATCACTTTGAACACGGGTTAAAAACCGCCAGCAAAAAGTATGTCAGGCATGCACTTTGCAATTGTGTAAACAGATGATTCCCGTATGACTCCGCAGAGTAGGTCATATATAAAGGGAAATACGTTATTGTAATGATAATTACTTTTACTTTTTTATCTAGTCTGGTTATATGTGTAGTATATAATTCGGAGGCATGCGAAAATAAACTATGCAACATGTCCTGTAATCCGACTCAAATTCACTGGACTGGGCATGTGCGGGCACTCATCTGGCATATATAATAATGAATACATGTAGCAATATTCTTTCGACCTTATTCAAAATTTTCATTTGCCGCGAACGATCGGAAGAATGTTAAAAGCTGGTTTCAATAAAAAGTCAAATTCTTACTTTTTTAATAATTAAAGGTAAATTGATATAATCTGGGGAATAATAGTGCTTCGTTACTGATGTCTTGTCATGCATTTAAATTTCATTTATTTGATTAATATCAAAGATAGAAAATCGATACAAATGGATATTCGTAAAATTTCACTCCTCAGATTTCTTCACTGAAACTGGCGGCTTGGAAGGCGGACGTCAAAATGTCTTTACTGAAGTTCTTTTTTTGTGCTTCTTTAGAAATGAACAGCTGCTTGAATACATCCGTTGCTTATCAGTCATACCATCTTCTTGGTTTTGGGGTGGTTGGTCACATATTAACTAAATTTAGATGTCATATTTGTCGATATGTGTAGATATATGTATATAATGAGATGAGGCGAGGCCAACTCAACAGATGACGCAGGACACCATTTAATTGCATTTCTGGTGTCCTGCGTCATCTGTTGAGTTGGCCTCGCCTCATCTCATTATTAATATTCACAACTCAACAACGATTGGTATAAGTAAACTTATCATCACTATATATATATATATATATATATATATATATATATATATATATATATATATGTACCAATCGATTTGATCATTGTTTATAATATATGTGTGAAGAGTAGAATAGAATCAAGGATGAAGCAAATATATATATATATATATATATATATATATATTATATATATATATATATAAATAGAAGACTTAATAGAATATAATATATATATTGTCATGGGGAAAAACATATTGATGATACATTCCTCTGGCTCGCCGCTCGACCCTTTATACCCGCCAAAGAACTTCAAGATATTTGATCGTCAAAGTCAATTAGCAGTTCATTCAACGGGAAGTAAAGCATTTGTCCCTCACTCCCTGAATATATAGCCTACCCGAGCAGACACATATTAGTACAACAGTATTCTATAGTAATATTCATGTACGTGACGAATATAAATGGTTTTGCTGCCATTATATGCCTAATAAAAAAATAAGCCTTTTTCTGGTCTTTTATATCCAGTAGTATTTGTATACACGATGGCTGCTGTCCTCTAATTATGACTAGTAATCATGGTAAAGTGCCAGTAAACCATCTGCGTGTGTGTGCTCTTTTGCAGATAATAAAAACGGGGAAAACATAATGGCGCAACTGCTTGTACTGAAATATTCATACAGATCGGATATACATATCCATTGACATGAAAACAATACTCACCCATACGGCTCGACTGTGACAAGATCCGTTCCCCTGTAGTTTCGGCTGAATTCTTATTCACCTCTCCGCTCAACCCTGTAAACACTCCCGTACAATATCATTTCCGCATTTCTCTAACCGATTCAGTGATTCTGTCGAATGACTGTTGATAATGAAAGGGCATGCCAATGAAAGTACAATGAGCGATCTTAAGATCGGCCTAATAGCGTACAATACAAAGTTCAGTTGTCATACTATACAGACGAGTTCATTTATTTACTCATAAAGTCCACAAATCCTGACGGGGTCGGGACAACTCGGCCCTCTGGACATCTCGGCCCTCGGTCCGAGTTGTCACTGGTTCACCCTGACGTACGTACGTGTTGAAGGGGTTTGACAAATGCCCGGGGGGGTTGATTGATTGATTTTATTTGTCAGGTAACTGTGAACAAGTACATGAAAATATGAACAGTAGTGTATACCTTGACAGGATTGCCCATGAAAGCCGAGATGGCTTATTTCCAATGGGGTCCTTACATCAGTAATTGACAATTGTTAATTACTGATAATAATGTACATCTATGAAAAAACACCTATAAAAATCTACAAACTACATCTATTAAGTCTAGACCACTAAATTTACACTAAGGATTGTAAAACGCAATATGTAAAAAGACAAAAAAATAAGTTTGCCATGAAAACCATTTACGCAAAATATGATTAAAATAATTGTAAAACAGATAAACGATCATTACTCCTATATTACATTTGACGAGTGGATACCATGCGCGACCATGGGGTCTCGAAAAGCACCCTAAACACGTAATTTCCATATTCTGAAAATGCACCCCGTATGGCGTGTGAAACCTACGAGCAGAAAAAGGTCATTGGAGAAAACCATGAAGGTGGCTTTCAAATTCACTGACATAGGCATTTGTGATTTGATGATTATTCATGTATTCTTTTCAAAATATTCATTTTATCACATCCAAGCTGAAGAGGAATAAATAGAGCCTTCATAATCACTGGTATAGCCTAAACAATAGTCAAATTTACCAAAGGCAGACAATAAAACAGATTTCCAAATGTTATCCCTGATGTACTATTCTAGTCACCTGGTCTATACAATGCCTTTTGTTCTTAGAATTTGAATACTCTACTGGTTAAGCTTACGCAACATCTACATTTGAAAATGATAGTGCTTATCCTAATGAAAAATCACAAAGGTCATTTGAGAATAGTTGATCATGAACTAACCGTGAACTGGCTTATTGGCAAATATTCCCTGAAATGAACCCCTAAACCCCGCCCTAAACAAGTACAGAATATCTTATTGTTATGTCACGATTCCTTCGGTCGTCGGTTTTACCTTTACACATCGAGGTTTAGTACGACCATAGACCTATTACGAAGTCCATGGTACGACCCACCTTCCACACCCATCGTGCAAATCGGACTCTAAACACGTACTGTTTGGGCAAGAATAGACATGATAGAAGGACATTCTTTATAAAACATTTTAATTTTGTTTTATCATCCCCGCAAATTTGACCCTAAACACGTAACTTTCCTAGAAAAATAGATACCCTTTTTTCATTATTTTTTTTGTGTGTTTTTGACACCCTTATATTGTTACGTATATATACGTAACGTGCCCTATCTTGAAAAAGACGTCTTTTTTACGCGTTTTTTTTTGGTCGCGCATGGTATCCACTCGTCAATGTAAGTGCCCCCCCCCCCGGGGACAAAGGTTAGTCTCTCCATGACCCGGGTCCATGATAAGTTCTCTCTGTTAGGGTAAGTTTGCCTGGTCTGCACCCCAATTGAATACCCATCACCAGGTCAGTGTAGATTTCCGGGTGGGGGAGGGGGCATAGAAGTACTATACGCATGCATGACAAAAAAGGGGGTGTTTTTCAGTTTTCGACGCGTTAAGGTACTAAAAACACCGATTTTTTAAATCAAGAAAAGGGTGATTTGGAAAGACTGTTTAATGGTCAATCGCGGGGTCAAACGTATCCAGGATAATTTTTTTTCCACAGCTTTTTTTTTTTTAATACTAGCCAAACGAGTCTGTATGTTTTTTCATGAGCTTTTTTCCCCGGCGGTGCTTTTTCCTCCTCGTTTCTGGAAAGTATTCCGGCCCCGGAGATAAATCCCCAAATTCTGGCGAACTTGTTTAGGGGCTGGTCAAAATGTATGAATGAATGAAGCAGCGGAAAATATTTTTAGGGGGTATTTCGTACACAGCAGAGAAACACTCGTTAAGGGGGTGTTTGGAAATTAATGTGTATAGCAATACATTTGACTGCCCCGTCAACGCCCCCCCCCCACCCGGGGGGGGGGGGGTCCCGGGGGGGGGGGGGTCGATTGAACTCGTCTGCAATACACCAGACGTCTGGCTAGATATAGCTATATCGCATTACATTACCATACCAGATAGAAAGGATATAATTTGGATTCGTCACAGGAAGTCATTATCTGGAATATAGTTGGTCCAATGGGGGTCAAATACCCACTGATCTAGAAATATCTGGATAGCATACTGATCCGTGGTCATACCAAAAGTTCGTCATGCCTGTTATGTTCATGTATGATATATGATGTAGGCCTATATCTTCTTTGGTGTAATAATGTATTTCGCATTCATTCACATGCACAATATCGCCATGCAATCGGATGTAACGTCATTCTTAACGTGAAGGTACCGTGGCCGAGTGGTCTTAAGGCGGCCTGGCTATACATAGAAAGTCCGGGGTTCGATCCCCGGCCGCGGCACTTATGCCCGTGAGCAAGGCATTTAATGTACAATTCTCTTTTATCCCCTTTTCAAATAAATGGAAATGCTATATGCATTATTGGTAACTTGGTGTGCAATTGTTGAAAATATTCATATTTTAATATATAGAGTAAAATTCACAAAGCAAAATGTTGAAAATTTTATTAAAATCGGATAACAAATAACGAAGTTATTGAATTCTAAAGTTTAGCAATATGAAAACAGTTATATGTACATCGTCATGAATTTTCATTAGGTGGGCTGATGATGACACATCCTCACTTTCCCTTTTCTTAGGTTATTACATGAAATTATTATTATCATCATTATTGTTATTATTTATTCGGCATAACCAAACATATAAACAACATATACAAACAATAGGATAAGGAGAGTCACATGGATGCCGGGAAAGGAAAAAGATTAACTAAATAATTAAAGCCCGAAGGTCTTCCTTTCCAATCCTTGTGACTTTACAAAGATAACAAATGCATGTAACACAAAATAGTAAAATACATGCAACTATACAGTTCATTACATTATAAATAAATGTTTCATTTTTTCATACATGCGTAAATTATGTTTCTCCATTATGATGGAATAAGTTGCGGCAATAAATAACTGATGCACTTAACTTGTCAATCCAATCATTTTAGTT
The DNA here is from genome assembly GCF_018143015.1 of Lytechinus variegatus. Taxonomy (NCBI): domain Eukaryota; kingdom Metazoa; phylum Echinodermata; class Echinoidea; order Temnopleuroida; family Toxopneustidae; genus Lytechinus; species Lytechinus variegatus. Next base: position 42,099,044 of record NC_054747.1, on the reverse strand, counting down.
TTTGGTAGAAAAAAATTGAATAAACGTAATTTCACATAATAAAATAATAAAAGAACGAATTGGGACATCAGCCCACCAAATAATGAATGTTCATAAAGACACGCCTAGAACTGTTTCACTGGAATAATGGAAATCAATTCAATAATTTTGCTATTTGTTATCCGTTTTTTATCACATTTTCAGCATTTTCCAGCCTGGACCATCCCTTTAAATCATGGAAAATCGATGTGAGGTTCTTGTTTCACTTTGGTAGTCTTAGTTCCATGTGTTTTATTTGGGAAAATGTCTGTATATTTTAATATAGAGGCAAATTTGTCATTAATTGTTGACCACTTAAATCTTATTTTCCGCAGTTTCTCCATAAAATATTCGTGGCACATAACGTGTATCGATCGTGTATCCCTCAATGTTATTGAGGTACGTGCGTCCGGAAGTGTTCGAATCGAATAATATCATATTTTATATTACAGAAATCGTCTGCTTCTCAAGTTTGCTGCTCCAAATATGAAACATGTTGATTGAAAGGCACATATGCCGTAACAGGGTATCAGCCAACAAAACTAAGACCGGGAAACTGACCTGTTTTTAAGTAATCAGCTACGTCTTGGTTGTCATGGTAGTTGTTACTGTCACAACACCTGTATGTTCTTATTAAGATGCACATTACCAGATGGTGGTGACTATCATTCACAGGAAAAACTGTGGTGTTAACCGGTGTACATAGAGGACCACACCAGTTACTTTACACCGGTTTTGAATTGATGTTGTTTGTTTTACACCTATAGGTGTTATTACAACACCTATAGTTGTTACATTAACACTCTTTGGTGTTATGTTCAATCTCTAGGGTGTTATTTTAACACCTTAGGGTGTGGTCCTCTATTAACACCAATTGTTGTCAGTTTTACCAACATAGTTTTTACAGTGTTGAATCAAAGAATTGCTCGCATTAATCTTACAATTCTTTATATAGGTCCATGGTCAAACCATGGACCTACAAAAAGCTGGACGATTAACGCGAGCGATACACGATCCAGTAGCGGACCGTGATCCGGAGGAGACAAAGCATTGAGTGGGGGGCACTGCATTGTTTGTGAACAATGCAGTGCCCCCCCCCCAATGCTTTGTCTCCTTGGGGTCACGGTCCGCCACTGACACGATCTATAATGATACAAAACAAAAGATATGTGCCACGTATATCTGGAATATTATGAAGAGACTTGGGAAATTGAATTTCAAATGGTAAACAATCAATCACAATATCGCCTCTATTATGCAGACATTTTCCCAAATAAAACACATGGAACTAAGATTACCAAAGTTAAACAAAAACTGTACATCGATTTTCCATTATTTCATTGATTTGTTATCAACTGCGCATATAATTTGTGAAATATAAATGTCCAATCACGATCTGCTTCAGTCCCTTCTCACGGTGACGATCATACGATCAAAGAAGTCTAGTATAAAGAGAAAGTTATTCAGATGACAATTACAGTCACTTGGTGAATATATTATCTAAGCGATGAATGTCCATTTATTCATAGGTCCATGCTCAATGCAATCATCGATACCTCCCGGATGTACCAGTATTTTTTTGTTATATTCCTTGAAGGAATAGGTAACCATAACACCACCACCCCTCCCTGATTCTCTACCTAGCTGTGTCCCTACTTAGGTTATGGCTAAAGTCGCATCGTAATGGTTATATGTTACATAATGCTAAAAATATCAAGGGTAGTTTTAACGAAAATTAAATTTGTAATAACAATACTATTATAATGTAACATAGGGACTATATAGTGCTAATACAAAGTTTTCAAACACTGCATATACTGTTACCTCACCCTTAGCACGGCTGCCCTTGTCAGGCGCTCGAGCATTAAATAAATTCAAATGTATCATTAAGAAATATATACATGTTTGTTTATTTTTTTAATTATTATTATACTTCAATTGTTTATTAGAATGTATTTTCATGTATTCTGTATACAGTTTTGTTGGAAAGGAGACAGAAATAAAACTGATCAGAATATAAACCGAATTCCTTCTCCTACCAGGTAGCCATTTACTACACCTGGGTGGAGAGTGGCAAATGTAAGTTAACGGCCTTTCATAGGATGTGATTGGGATTGATTCGGAGAACGAGACATGAAGTATGTTTGGAAAACCAAGTTAAAATATGTGCATGATGATTAGAGTTTGAAGAAAAGTGAGGCGAAATGTATATACTATGAATGATACCTTTCAGACTACAAAGTTTGTTAAGTTCGATCTGAACATATTTTTCTGTTTTTTTTGTTTTGTTATTCGTCTGTGATAACAAAACATATAACTTTTGGCGAAATTGCCACAAACCAATCGCTTTATTGCCCCTCGAACAAAACTTGAAGAGCGACCCCATTTTCCAAAATAAAAAAATGTTTTCATGGTTTTTATCAAAATAGGTATGTGATGTAAGCTGTCGACTATTTTTGAAATGTTCCAAAGTACTTTAATAGTCCTCTTTATTGGACTGTTAATTTTTATTACTGTTATTATTGTTACTATTCTCTCCAAGCTCCTCACATTATCACGCTTTCCTTTATTGTCACGTTATGAAATCTTGCCTCCTTAATTTATTGAAACATGAAGGAAGATGACAAAATTAGAAGATAGACCTGGAAAGTCGACTGCTAATTCAGCATTCTTCCAGTATTTAAGGCAAGATTTCATAACGTGACAATAAAGGAAAGCGTGATAATGTGAGGAGCTTGGAGAGAATAGTAACAATAATAACAGTAATAACAATTAAGTGGGGCAAGTTGGTGAAAATTGACTTCTCATATCTAATTAATTAATACTATTATTAATTAATTTAATTACTTAATTTATACTATATCATGTATGTCATAATTGTTTCTACTTATATATTTATCTTCGAATTTTATTATTTTGAATTATTATATCATAAGAAAGTCAATCAGTATTGTAATGTTGTATTTCTACGTTATATATATTTACTTCCAAATCTTGAAATTGAAAAATCTTTGCCCTTTGCAACCTTTATTTCATTTAGGGATGGGGTGGGGGTCCTGCACTGCAGACTCTCACCCCTCCAACCCGCGATAATTATCGTCTTTTTTGGTAGTCTGTTTTTTTAATTGTATTTAGTTTGATTTGAGGTTAATATAATTTAATAACCGTGCAAAAAACTTTCAAAACAAAAAAGAAAACATATAATATACCTCTGCTATAAGAGGCCTATTAATGGTTTGAATATATATTGAATATATTTTAGGGTTAAAATGTAAAAATGTATAACCGTTAACCATAATTTGTCAAGTATATCATCTAAATATTTTTTTAATGTTTCTCAACTGTCAACTGTAAGGGCCTCTATATTACTATATATATATATATATATGTGTGGTAGTAAAAGCAGCAGTAGTATAAGTAGTAGTAGTAGTAGTAGTAGTAGTAGTACACTCTAAAAAATGAAGTGCTAATTCAGCTCTTTAAGAGCGTGTATAGTGACTGCACTTCGGAGTGCTGATTTTTCTCGTTCAAATTTGAACTAGACAAATCAGCACTCCGAAGTGCAATCACTATACACGCTCTTTAAGAGCTGAATTAGCACTTCATTTTTTAGAGTGTAGTAGTAGTCATGGTAGTAGTAGCAGTAGTAGAAATATTGATAATAGTAGTCATGGTAGTAGTAGCAATAGCAGTAGTAATGTTATTTACTTTAGTTTGTGGCTATTACTGTAACCATACATTTGCTTTATTTCATTTAATCATCATTTATTATTTTTCTTTTCGTTTAAGAAATCTTCAAAACTCATAATCGTGGTTTTCTCCATACTCAGTCAACCATTCGGCGGTAAGCTATCTACTTACACTCTTTCGGATCACTATACAAGTGAGATAGTATTATTGACTGGAATAGATACGGGGTGTTACACAGGACCTTCCATAATTAATAATAATAATAATTTTTGTTATCATTATTATAATTATTATTATTACTATTATTTTATTATTATTGTTATTATTATCATTATTGTTCCATAATTAACGTGAAATCCATGTTATTCTCACCAAACCTTGCACATAAACACTTAAGCATCTGAATATTCTAAACATGCAAAATTCAACATGGGTCTATGTGCCTTATTTTATTTTTTTGCTACAGGGCTTCAAATTTCACTCAAATTGATGTTCCTAAAAATTGCGCGTTAAAAAAAATAACATTTTTAGACCTCACGAGATCACTATAATGAGTTTAAATCTCTATTACTTAGTCAAAATCCCTGGAATTTCCATCAAATTTCGAAAAATAGTTGATAATTGTCTACTTAAATAGCCGCTGAGCAGCTTGTTCATGCATTTGTTACTTCTCGCATTGATTGTTGTAACTCTTTGTTGTACGGCATTCCCTTGTCTCAAGTAAAGAGGCTCCAACTTGTTCAGAATGCCGCTGCTCGTCTAGTTACCTACACGCGGAGGTCTTCCCATATCACACCAGTCCTTAAGTCCCTTCATTGGCTTCCTGTTCAACACCGTATCACTTATAAAATTCTTTTGATAGTATATCGTGCGCTGACCTTCTCTTCACCAGAATACATCTCATCTCTTCTTGATTTTCGAAAACCTGGTCGCTCTGGTCTTCGCTCTTCTAAGACTTCTTCTCTCGATTTCTCTATTCCAAAAACCAGACGGTCATGGGGAGATCGTGCATTTGCATCAGCAGCTCCCCGTCTATGGAACAATCTTCCAACTAAACTAAAAGACTGTAGATCAGTAGAACATTTCAAGGCCAGTTTAAAAACTTATCTAATGGCCAAATTGTAAGTTGTACCAGTAGTGAGTTAAGTTTATTGTAAGCGCCTTGAGCACCCCTAATAGGGTGGATATGTTTGCGCATTATAAATGTCTTATTATTATTATTATTACTTAAAGATGGAGAATTTATTCATATTGCTATTTGTTTGCTCTTTTGGGTCTATCAGCACTCTCAGCTCTTAGATATTGCGCGAAAGATGATAAAACCCAATCTCAAAAATGTAAAATAAAAAAAACTTGAGAAGTACAATAAATGCTGCACTTTATTCAAGACCCATGCCATTTTTTACCAAACTTTGCAAAGTTGGAGAGGGAAGTATACGTATTAGGTTCAAACACTGAAAAAAATGAAAAAAGTGTGACCTATCTTTGCGGACCAAAGTTTTTGTGGAGATTTAAACAAAAACTCAAGCTCAAAAGATGAATTATTTAAATCGGATTGATGAAAAAATTCTATAGAATGCGTCAGCACCACATTGAACTCACATTTTTGATGAAATCGGCTTGCAGAATTATAATATCGTGATGTGAGAATATCAGATTTCTTCGGAACGGGCGCTAACGGTGACAAATCTTTTGTCAATATTTTCATGAAAGCTGAACTCATCCTGAAGAAACATACGCCCAACATTGCCGAAGGGTAGTTTTAGGTCGCTTTTTCTGTTGCCGATGTCAGATTTTGAGGATTTTGGCTATTTTTGAGATAACGACTGTCCGCGAAGTATGGACACAACCGAGCTCGCACAGCATGACCACATTTTGCATCGAAATTTATAAATTTTATATTAAAAAAAAATATCAATTTTTAGAGTCATATAAACCAAATAATGAATGTTCTTTTTATTAGTGCAATCGACAGATTACCTCATTCGGTGAAAGATGAAATGAATGATCCATGATCCAAAATCACTTTTGTGAAATCGGGCCAATGTCGTACTGAAATCTTTGTAAAACACTCCCTCCCCCGATATTTTAATGGAATGCCATGCACATTTTGTCAATTTCTAAGCA